>NC_141543.1:111835000-111995000 GCF_021556685.1 Rattus norvegicus
TTGCCTTCTGAGTGGAGAAATATCGAGTGATGAAGAAGATTCAGACCAAAGTGGACCACGGCCAGAGCTATGTTGCTGGCTTGGCCCAGACAGACGGGGAAGGATACAACTCAAGTGTGCCCCAAACCATGCAGGGCAGCAAGTGCAGGAAAACAAACAGAGCCAAGCCACACTTGCTGGAGCCAGCAGGTGTCTCCTCTTGAGTTCACCGCCTTGTCCTGGTATAGGAGCTGGAGGTGTTTCCTAACCTTTCCCCCTTTTCTGTATCTTGGCTCCAAGTGAAACCACAAACTAAGAAGAAAAGGAAAAAGCCACCTGACGTGGGGGCTGTGATCTGGTGCCACCGATGGTAAAACGAAGTACATTACATCCCGGGATTTGCAGGGCTCCACCTGAGGGCTATCAATCCCAGCATCTCCCACGCGGTTGTCACAGAAGCCAACATCTAATTCCTTGTTGCTGAAGGCAGTACTCTGCCACCTCTCAGAAGTCCAGGGATCCTGAGATGGCCTGTAGCTAACTGAAAGGCAGGCTGTAGCACTCAGGATCTTGGACTTGTCCAGCTATAGTTGCAAACCACAGACTCGATCAATATGGCCTTGAAGTTCAGCTCCCAGGGATTAAGCACCCCAGGGTGGACACAAACTGCTTTTTGAGACCAAGAGGGATTAAATCAAGATAGTGGTCAAGATAACCCCAAATAGCCTCCCTTCCCACCCTCAAGCCCTAGAAATGATAGAAAAGTTTTAAAATCCATTACAACTAGAGAACAAGAACAGTGCTTTGGAGGCGGAGGGTGGGGTGGGGTGGGGGGGTGAGGGGAGAGCACTGCTCTTGTAAGAGGGAGCCTTGGAGCACTGAAGGAAAACTGCTAGCCAGTAGGAGGGCTCCAAGGAGAGCTTCTCAGAGGAAACTGTGGAATTCTGGGATAGCTGTCAGGGTGATGGGTGGGAGGTCTGTGGAGACATTCTCTTCCTGACCTGTGCTCAGCTGCAGTGGACTGAAACTAAGCAGAGACCACTGGAGAGTAACATGTGGAGAAGGAGTTCTGTCCCGAGAGCCCCTATAGATGCTCTCAGCATCACGAAAGGCCCAATGCATAGAGACTGCCTACTTGCAGATAGACCTTACAGTTAGCACAAGTTAGAACCACTGATCCTGGCTGCAGAGTTGGCTCAGTGAGTTGGGGCACTTGTTTGCACTCACAGAGGACCTCGGTTCGAGTCTCAGTAGCTACATTGTGATTCACAGCTGTCTGTAACTTCAGTCCCAGGAGAATCTGGTGTCCTCTTCTGACCTCTGCAGAAGTTAAAGGACCCTGAACATACTTCTCATGAGGAATCTTGGGTTTTGTTTGTGCTGTCGATCCCCAGAGCCTGTGTGTTCGGGCAATTAAACTTAGTTAATTTAGCTTAAATTTATCTTAAGTTCAATATCTTAGCCTAGTTCTTGATTTCACACCCACTTCTTAACTACAAGGGTAAGGAGACCTTTGGCAATAGGGCTTCCTCTGGCACAGGGGATTGTTACCAGATGCAAAGTGGATAAAGTTTGAAATGTACTAGCATGAGGTCAGCCTCGTTATATTGAGTGCCAGGGAGCCGGGATGAGGAGATAGTCTAATGGAAGAATAAATGGGGTGGACCAGGTCTCAGGAGGAGAGAGCATCCCAGAGCATACCTCAGTCCCTCAGGCCTTTGAGGTCAAATTTGCCAATGTAAGCCATTTCTGAGGCTCTCTAAGCAGCATCGTTGTGACAGCTGATTGGGATGGCTGTCCTGACTAATACAGAGTGGACACTGGGCAGAAGGAACCTTAGGGTACGTGGTTTCAACTTAGAGGTTAGGTTGTGGATGGCAGGGAAACTGAGGAGATAGAAATAGTGACATTTTCCCTTGTTACCCTGAAGCAGACTGGGGGAAGCTGAGGAGGTGGGAGAGGGCCATGCTGTTAGCCTGTTACCTGCCCTCTGCAGAAAGCGAGACCCAGTGTAACCAAAGGCAGTTTGGAACTGTGGCGTCACAGGTTGGAAGGGCTATTGTTTAAACCTCTAAACATGTAGAAAAAGTGGTCGGTATTGTTCTGAGGACAATGATAAAGACAACTTGGTCCAGTAAAAGGACCTAGGCTTGGTTGGGCAAGATGACTGGCTCCACAGGTAAAAGGGCCTATTGGTAAGCGTCTATTGATGACCTGAGTTTGATCCTGGGAGCCACATAGAGGAGAGAACCGATTCCCACAAACTGTCCTTTGGTCTCCACATGGATGCCATGGCACTTGTGTGTGTACAAGTGCACGCACACACACACACACACACACACACACACACACACACACACACACACACGACTTAGGCCTGTAATAGCCCCAGAATACCAATCACATTGCAGGGATGGAAGGGTAGCAGCTAACTGAATGTGTCCCCAGCCAGTTGGAGAGACTGTGTACTTGAGTGAAGCCAAACTTCAGGCAGAATCATGTCTCTGAAGATAGAACAGTCCCCCCCCCCTTTTAAAATGTGTTTGAGGATGTGGGTACTTACAGATATCTGGAGGCCAGAAGAAAGACTACTAAGTGTCTACCGTTCCATTCAAGGCTGTACTTCTCATGGATACTCTGGCTGGGCTACATTTTCTGGTTTCCTTGTAAAACTGGACACAATGTGGCAGATACAATGTGTATCTGTTTCAGGCACACACAAGCCTCTCCAGTGCTCCCGTCTCACACTAGAGTACAGACAGCCACTCCAAGATGTCCTGGGGATGATGGCAAGGCAGCCATCATCAGTCCTGTGACTCCTCGACTGTGTGGAGTGCCAGCCACGAAGTCTGACTACTTGCTTTGGGGAGTCCCAAAGAACAAACTGTTGCTAATGTGACATTCAAGTCCATGACTACTGGATGTAGGGGTTTAGTCTGAACTAACCCAAGAAAGAGTGAGTCTTCAAAGCCCATAGAATATTGTAAAACAGCACTAGTAACATTTTCAGAGAGAAAAATTGTAACCAGAATGTGGCCAAGAAGAGTGGCACCCAAGAGCCTGAGGCCATAGGGTCATGAGTTCAAGGCCAGCCTGGACTACTCAGAGAATGCCAGGCAAGCCTGGGCTATGTGGTGAGACTATATGAAGTTGAACAGTCGTCAAGCTGCAGGGTTTGGATGGAACACCATCATAGAATGTTCAGCATATGTGAGACCCTGCCCCAGACTCAAAAAGATAAAATAATAAAATAATCAGGGGAATAGAGTGTTCTGGTGGTATTTTGCTTTCTTCTTTACAGTTTTATGCATTATTCAGAAATTTACAGGAATACATTATTTATGTATTCAGGAAAACCCAAAATTATGTTTACATGAAAAAAATAAAAATAACCTTAAAAAGATACTTTCCAAAAGTCAGCTACATGTCCTGAGAAAGAAAATATTTCCCCATTGAAATTTAAAAAAAAAATGCTCTTAGCAAGCCAAAGAAGAGGATGAGCTGGGCATGGGTCATCGGGGAGGGAGGCGAGTCAAGCTGAGGAGTTTTCTAGAACACATGGTGAAGGACATCATCCCCCACCCCAAAAAGGGGTGATGTTAAAGCTAAGTAGCATGGGAAACAGTCCATTTAAATGAGATTCCAGGGAACAGAAAGAAGGAGAGGGAATAGTTACAGAAATAATAAAACTGTCCAGGGCCGTTGGAGACCCTGTGAAAACATCTCAGAAGAGAGATGCAGGTTCCCAGTGGGAAAACACACTACCTCCAGAAAAAAAAACAAGGAGCTGACATCTAATGTTGGAACTTGAGATTCAAAGACGGCGAGGGCAACTTCACTGTCCAGAGGGAAAATTAGCTGAGCCTAAAGTTTCATGCCTGGTCTGACAGGCATTCAGTGGTGGTGGGGAAACAAACACCATTTTTGGTTGTGCCAAGAGAATTTATTTCCAATTGATAATTGTTAGATGCCGTACGGCAGCTAAATAAATAAATAATAAATTTTGAGAGGTAGGCAAGAAGGGATACGGGGGGATGAGTCCGCTTCATCAGGGACTATATTGGAAAATGCTCTTGGTGGCATGGGAGAAGGATGCCAGTGTCCTCAGGATGGGCAGCCCTGGGACAGAAGGGTTTGAACTGTGACCTCAGTGCTGGGGAGATGAGGATCCTCGGGCCTAGTGAATAGCAAGCTGACCTTCAGGTTCATTGTAAACAAACAGGATGATGCACACCCTTAATCCAAGCACCTGAGAGGCAGAGGCTGGGTCTCTGTGAGCTACAGGCCAGCTTGGTGACCACAAGTTCTAGAACAGCTGCATAATACAGAGAGCCTGTTTCAGAAGAGTAAGAGACCAAGTGTGCGTGTATGTGTGTGTGTTTGTGTGTGTATATGTGTTTGCGCGTGCATGCGCACGAGAGAGAGAGAGAGAGAGAGAGAGAGAGAGAGAGAGAGAGAGAAAGAGACCATGAGATGCAGATAAAACATTTACTGTTGCAAGCCTAGCAAAGTGAGGTCATCCCTGGAACTCACATAAAGGTAGAAGAGAACTGATTGCCAAGAGTGCCACTAACCTCCACACGCACTATCCCTAGTAATAAACAAATACAATTAAAAATGAGTAGTGAAAGCTTAAAAGTATTTAAGGTAGAGAAAGATTGAAAAAGATGCCTGGTGTCAAACTCTGGTAGTCATATGTCTCTGCCTGTATGAAAGCACACAAACACACACAATATACACACATGAACACACAACACACACATGAACACACAACACACACATGAACACACACAACACACATACACATGAACACTCACACAACACACACAAGAACGCACACACATGAATACACATGAACACACATGAACACACCATACATGGACACACACACGCAGAGCTACTAGGATTGGATGGTGTGGCACTGAGTGTTTGTCTACCGTGTACCCTCTGAGTTCCATCCTCAGCACCACGAAAGTGATCAATCAGTTTAGAAAAAAATTAACCAGGAGATGAATAGAATTTGATATAAATCTTCTAAATAAATGGAGCAGAAACTTGACATATTTAATAGAAACAGGAAACAGAAGACAAGCTGGGTCACAGGGACAACAAATACCATGTCAAATACAACCCAAAGCCAATCGGGTGTGGTAGAGCGTGCCTGCAATCCCAGGAATCAGGAGGTGGAAGCAGGAAGATCAGAGTTCAAGGCCAGCATGAAACTCTTAATTTCGTAAACCAAAACAGGGTCAGGGGAGTTTTCAGTGGGTTAAGGCACTTGCCTCCCTTGCCTGACAACATGAGTTCAATACTCGGAATCCACACAGTGGGAATTGAAAACTGATTCTTGCAAGTTGCCCTCTGACCGTCACATACCCACCTTCGGATGTGTGTGTGTGTGTGTGTGTGTGTGTGTGTGTGTGTGTGTGTCTGCATGAATGCATGCACATTAGCTCACATACACACAAACACATAAGAAAAAAGAAAAACGTAAAAATTCAATAACAGCTAATTATGAATGAAGAAGCAGGAGTTGGGGGGAGCTCAGGGGTTAAGGACGCCCCTTGCTCTTTCATAGGACTGAGTTCAGTTCCCAGCACCTATGCGGTAGTTCACAAACTTCTGCAGCTCCAGTTCCAGGAAATCCAGATCACTTCCGGTCTCCACAGGCACCAGGCATGCCTGTGGATATTCGTGTAGGCAGCAGCACATAAAGTGAATAAATCTTAAAAGAAAAGAGGAGGTATTGCTAAGAGTTTCAAATCTCAAAGCGTGTGCAGAGCCCAGAGGAGAGAGTTAAAATGTAACACTTCAGGTAGGTTTAGGAAACAGGAAAAGCAGAAAGGGACAAATCAAGCTTTAACTGAAAAAAGCCGGTAAAAAGCCCCAGAGAAGCCCCACCGTGGTGTTTTCAGAGATTTTTGTTATCTGTCTTCACAGAGGGTCTAGGACACAAATTTCATTTTTTAAATTGTGTGTGTGTGTGTGTCTGTGTGGAGGTATGTACATTGGATCATAGGTGTGTGACACCCCTCTCAGCTGTATCTCTTACTCTTAGAACTTAAAAACCATGTAAGTCTTAAGCCAGGGGTAGTGGCACACGTCTTTAATCCCAGCGCTGGGGAGGCAGAGGCAGATCACTGAGAATTCAAGGGCAGCCTCATCTATATAGTGAGTTCTAGGATAGCCAGAGTTGTGTAGTGAGACCCTGTCTTGAGAAAATAACAACAAAAACAAAAATCGTAAGTCTGAGGCTGTGTCTGTAGCTCACTGGGAGAGGGCACTTGCCGAGCATGTACAAAGCCCTGGGTTCAATTCCCAGAACTGGAAAACAACCAATCAAAACTCTCTAAAACTCTGTGAGTCTGCCCTGTAGCTTTGATCTCCTTTTCCTTTTCTAGTGTACACAGGGTGGGTGTGCGGATGTGCATAGTGACTGTATGTGCAGGCACGTATTGCACAGGGGTGCATATCTCTTGGCCTTTAAAAAAATCACTTTTTTTCTGCCCCCAACTTAAGAGATGACTTTATTCTCTCAGGTTTTGTTGTGGTGGTGGTGGTGGTGGTGGTTGTGGTTGTTGTTTTTATGGTGGTGGTGGTGGTGATAGTGGTTGTTGTGATGATGGTTGTTGTGGTTGTTGTGGTGGTGGTTGTTGTTGTTGTGGTGGTGGTGGCTGTTATGGTGGTTGTTATGGTGGTGGTGGTGGTAGTGGTTGTTGTGGTTATGGTTGTGGTTGTTATGGTGGTGGTGGTAATGGTTGTTATGGTGGTTGTTATGGTGGTGGTAGTGGTAGTGGTTGTTGTGGTTATGGTTGTTGTGGTTGTTATGGTGGTGGTGGTAGTGGTTGTTATGGTGGTGGTGGTAGTGGTTGTTGTTGTTGCTGTGGTTCTTGTGGTTGTTTTTATGGTGGTGGTAGTGGCAAGTGGTTGTTGTGATGATGGTTGTTGTGGTTGTTGTGGTAGTGGTTGTTGTTGTGGTGGTGGTGGTGGCTGTTATGGTGGTTGTTATGGTGGTGGTGGTGGTAGTGGTTGTTGTGGTTATGGTTGTGGTTGTTATGGTGGTGGTGGTAGTGGTTGTTATGGTTGTTAGGGTGGTGGTAGTGGTAGTGGTTGTTGTGGTTATGGTTGTTGTGGTTGTTATGGTGGTGGTGGTAGTGGTTGTTATGGTGGTGGTAGTGGTAGTGGTTGTTGTGGTTATGGTTGTTGTGGTTGTTATGGTGGTGGTGGTAGTGGTTGTTATGGTGGTGGTAGTGGTAGTGGTTGTTGTGGTTATGGTTATTGTGGTTGTTATGGTGGTGGTGGTAGTGGTTGTTATGGTTGTTGTTAGGGTGGTGGTAGTGGTAGTGGTTGTTGTGGTTATGGTTGTTGTGGTTGTTATGGTGGTGGTGGTAGTGGTTGTTATGGTGGTGGTAGTGGTAGTGGTTGTTGTGGTTATGGTTGTGGTTGTTATGGTGGTGGTGGTAGTGGTTGTTATGGTTGTTGTTAGGGTGGTGGTAGTGGTAGTGGTTGTTGTGGTTATGGTTGTTGTGGTTGTTATGGTGGTGGTGGTAGTGGTAGTGGTTGTTGTGGTTATGGTTGTGGTTGTTATGGTGGTGGTGGTAGTGGTTGTTATGGTTGTTGTTAGGGTGGTGGTAGTGGTAGTGGTTGTTGTGGTTATGGTTGTTGTGGTTGTTATGGTGGTGGTGGTAGTGGTTGTTATGGTGGTGGTGGTAGTGGTTGTTGTGGTTATGGTTATTGTGGTTGTTATGGTGGTGGTGGTAGTGGTTGTTGTGGTTATGGTTGTTGTGGTTGTTATGGTGGTGGTAGTGGTTATTGTTATAGTGGTTGTGGGTGTTGTAGTGGTGGTGGTAGCGGTAGTGGTTGTTGTTTTCTCTGCTGCCTGTCATTTCTTTCTCAACCATTTTTCTCTCATAAACATATTTAAGTTTCTACAGTCCTTAGGATAAATACCATCACCATAGCAACACCAAACCATGGAACCTCCCTCCACACCAAAGGCCACTCAGGTCAACACCCTGGCCTTCTGGCTCCTTTCCCTCTCCTTCCCCCTCTCTCCTCTCTCTCTCTCTCTCTCTCTCTCTCTCTCTCTCTCTCTCTCTCTCTCGCATCTGGAAAGAATAGACTATGCTCAGCTTCTGTTTTGTTTTGTTTTTGTTCCCAATCCATCTCAGACAAATACTCTTGTAAAATAAAGTAAAAAGTATTACTAGGAAAAGGGAAAAAAATCCCCAAAGACATCCAAAATGCAGGCCCTAATTTTTTATTATTAGGTCCAACAAGCATAGCGCGTCTGTCAGACTGCTATAAAAATGCTAAATGCTGGCTTTCAATTCCCGCACTTATCTTGACAGGGACAAGGAAGCGGCAGCTTGGGTGGGCGTGTGTCTGAGGCCACGCAGGGCCACCAGAGCTGCTCTGTGCTACCCATGTGTGCCGGGGACGCAGCTTCAAGCATGCTAGGCAAGTCTCCTCTCACTGAACTGCAATTGAGTCCCACCCCATGTGATGAATTCTGCCTCAACCCCTATGTGCTCTGACAAAAGTCCCCAAAGTTGACCTATGGCTTCTGAGCTCCTTGTCGATTTCTACACATTTTCTTTGCTGATATTGTCCCCGTCAGCCACCAGTCTAATTTCTGTCACTGTAACAAAACATGTCAAGCTGAGAAGTTTATAAAGTGTACTTAGTGCCTGGTGCAGGAACTGGGGAGTCTGAGAACACAGTCTGGCATCCCGGCGAGGCAAAGGTATCTCATGGCAAGAGAGAACAGGAATGCCATCTTGGGTCTCTCTAGTCTCCTTGTGCCACTGTGGAGACTCCCCCACCTTCATGATCTCATCCAACCCTAATGACCTATGACTTCTTCAAGTGACTTTGGGAATGAAACGTACAACATGTGTTTGGGGTTCATGTCCAACAGCAGCTAGCATGTGCTTTCCCTCTCTCCCTTTCCCTCTCCCTCTCCCTCTCTCCCTCCAACACCCCCCCCGTGTGTGTGTGTGTGTGTGTGTGTGTGTGTGTGTGTGTGTGTGTGTGTGTGCTCTTTGCAACGGCTTCATCTATGCAGTCTTTGAAATTGTTTTCTGTGCCGTCCTATCCTGCTCAGTCTCCCATTGCTGATTCTGGATGGTTGCTCTTTTGGGTTTGATTTTTAGCCTCACCCACATGCAGAGATCTTGCAGATTCCAACCACAGCCTCTTTCCCTCCTGCCCTGTCCTTCGGTCACTTTCCCTTGGATATCCACAGTGCTCCTAGGGTTAAGGATCTGGGCTGGCTTGTAGGTTAAAGGAAAAAGCAGCACATGCAGGTATCCCAAAGAACAGGAAACAGGCAGGCCCCTGAGGTCAGGAGCCTGGGGCATCCTGTTTGGGCTGCATTGTGGTTCATATCTTCTGTAGTAGGTGAGATAGCTTTGAATAACAGCCAATCTCAAGCTCACGGCGAGTGGCTAGAGAGGTTGAGTAGGGCCCTGTGAGCGTGGCCCATTTCACTCTGTCTGTTGGAAAGACTCCCCCCACTGCAGGTGACAGGGCTGGAGCCATCTGAAAACCTCTTCCTTTGGTGCTCATGAGGACCTAGGCATAGACTCCCTCAGAGCAGGGTGTCTTCACTGGCTTCTGACTCAGGACTTCTTAGTCCAGCAGCTGGGCGAAAGCTGCAGAACTTTCCCAGGCCAGTCACACAGGCCACCAAGACCCATTTAATTCAAGGGGAAGGGACATACATGGTAAGAGGTTGGGGTGGGAACATCAAAAATTAAGAGCTGGGGCTTGTTTTCTAACTACTGGGGTGGGGGGCAGGAAGTGTTTTTCAGGCTCCCATCCCTCTGCCTTGTTTCCACAGAGTCTGTAGGACTACCTCCAGACGGGTTTAACATTCAGATTCTTGGCTGGGAGGTTTATTTTGGCCCAGGGTCCATCTTGGCCATAGCGGTCCATGGTCTGGTAGAAGTTGCGATCTGAGGACATGTCAGCATGTTCTACACCCCTGAGGTTTTCCTGATCTCAGACTGTTATGCAGCTATGAGTCAACCTGGACATGGGGTGACTTCGGCATCCCGGCCACCAATGTTCGCACTGAGAAGCTCTGGGGGACCACAGGAGCTGGTATTTTTTCATCACTTACCATTTTTTTTTTAGATTTATTTATTATATTGATGCGAGTACACTGTAGCTGTCTTCAGACACACCAGAAGAGGGCATCAGATCCCATCACGGGCAATTGTGAGCCACCATGTGGTTGCCGGGAATTGAACTCAGGACCTCTGGAAGAGCAGTCGGGGCTCTTAACCGCTGAGCCATCCCTCCGGCCCCATCGCTTACAATTTTAAAGTGAGTGCCAATGTATGTAATAAATATAACGATGTGGGGGTTGGGGATTTAGCTCAGTGGTAGAGCGCTTGCCTAGGAAGCGCAAGGCCCTGGGTTCGGTCCCCAGCTCCGAAAAAAAGAACCAAAAAAAAAATTATATATATATGTATATGTGTATATATATATATATATATATATATATATATAAAACGATGTGTATTTAGTTGTATAAAATCACTCACACACACACACATGATATATGTGCATACATAGACAAATTTGCTAGGATTTTTTTTTTAGTAAGCTGTCTACTTTGGAATAATTGTAGATTCACAGGATGTTATCAGAAACAACAGCAAGAGATCTGGATGGCCTTGGCATGGTTTGCCCTCCAGCATAGCATTATTGTGAGTATAGCCATGACTCAGACTGTTTCAGCAGTGCGAAGACCGCCTTCGTTGCTCTCTGGAGCCACAAGCTGCCTCTTCCTTGGTTAACCCCAGCTACCATGATCCTCTCTACTCATTTGTAACCTTGTCATTTCAAGGATGTTACATAAACAGCTTAATACAGCAGGGAAACATCTCCTTAAGTCAGGGTTTCTTCCTGTACCCATGGCTGACTTGGAGCTTGCTGTATAGACCAGGCTGACCTCAAACTCATAGAGATCCTCCTGCCTCTGCCTCCTGAGTGCTGGGATTAAAGGCGTAAAACGGTATGACTTTGGAGAGCAGTTTGTCAGTTTCCTTGGGAAAAAACATATCCTGATGAAATAACACACAATTTCACCCCCGAGAATTTAAGAATTTATCCCAGAGTCATAAAGATCCATGTTCACAGGGCTTAGGTGGTGGGGATAGACTCATACCTGTGGAACCGCAGGCCCAGATAAACCCTCCCTTTTGTAAGGTGCCCACCTTGATCATGTGTGCGGCGTGTGCATGTGTGTGTGTGTGTGTGTGTGTGTGTGTGTGTGTGTGTGTGTGTGTTGTTTTTTTACAGCAACAGAAAAGTAACTAAAGGAATAAAACAGCTATGCAAAAATGTTTTTAAAGATTTCTTTCTTTCTTTCTTTTTTTTTTAAAGATTTATTCATTTATTATATATAAGTACACTGTAGCTGTCTCAGACACACCAGAAGAGGGCATTGGATCTCTTTACAGATGGTTGTGAGCCACCATGTGGTTGCTGGGAATTGAACTCAGGACCTCTGGAAGAGTAGTCGGGTGCTCTTAACCACTGAGCCATCTCTCCAGCCCCGATTTATTTCTTTCTATTTAATTTTTTGAGACCAGGGTCTCCCAAACTGTAGCCTTGATTTGCCTGGATCTAACTCTCTAGTGCCTCAGCATGATGGCCTCCAACTCACAGAACTCTACCTGCTTCAGCTTCCCAAGCGCTGGGACTGAAGGTGTCTGCCACTACTCCTTGCAGATTTACTATTTTAGAAATGATCAGCATGACAGGGGGCTCCTGTCTTTAATCCCAGCACTCAGGAGGAAGAGTCTGGCTGAGCTCTGTGAGCTCCAGCCACTCTGATCTACACACAGAGTTCCAGGAAAGCCAGGGCTACATAACGGAGATACTGTTTCTCGAAAAACACAAAAGGAAACAAAATGGCAAAATTTATGTATGAATACAATGTAGTACATGCTGGCACAGCTGCCTGGAGTGGGTGCTGGGACTCTGTCCTCTGGAAGAGCAGGGAGGGTTCTGACCACCCAGCCACCTCTCCATTGCCTGCTGTGCCGGTTTCCCTCCAGGATGCTTGTGTGCACGAGTCTTTATGCCTCTGGGATAAATTCCCCCGAATGCAATTGGTGGTTATTTTGTAGTATGTTTGTTTCCGAGGAAACCGCTAAACTGCTTTCCAGAGTTGGGTCCTTATATGCTCTCACAGCAATGAGTGACTAACTCTGTTTCTCCACATCCTCACCAGCATATGCTTTTGTGACCATTTTCTATTTTAGCTATTCTAATGGGGATGTGCTGGTGTCTTCTGATGGTTTTAATTTGCATTTCCCTGACAAAGAAAGAGCTGAAGTCTCTACATGTGCTCATCTGCCATCTGTGTCACCTCTAAGGGAATCACCACTCATATCTTTTTACCCATTTTCTTTCTTTTTTTTTCAAAAAAAAATTGAGTTTTTTTTTGTTTGTTTAGTTTTGGTTTTGGTTTTTCGAGACAGAGCTTCTCTGACTTTGAAAAGCTGATTTTTTTAAGATTTATTTTTAGTTTATTTATGTGTATCTATATGTGTCTAATTGTACGCTGCAGGTGTACAGATGCCAAGAGAGGAGAAATTCCCCTGGAGTTGTTAGAGCCAGTTGTGAGCCACCAGACATGGCGTTGAGAACTGAATCCTCATCTTCATGAAAAGCAAAAAGTGCTCTTAACTGCAGAGCCATCTTCCCAGCCCCGTTCTTTAATTGTGGATAGATAGATAGATAGATAGATAGATAGATAGATAGATAGATAGATGATAGATAAATGATATAGAGATAGATGATAGATGGATGATAGATGGTAGATAGATAAATGATTAGTTGATAGATGATAGGTAGATTGATTGATAGATAGATGATAGACAGAGAACAGATGATAGATAGGTAGATAGATAGATAGGTGATAGGTAGATAAATAGGTAGATGAATAAATAGGTAGGTAGATAAATAGAAAGATAGATAGGTAGATGGATAGATCAGTAGATAGATAGGTAGATAAATAGGTAGATAGGTAGATAGATAGATAGATAGATAGATAGATAGATAGATAGATAGATATATCAGTAGATGGATAGGTAGGTAGGTAGCTAGATAGGTAGGTGGGTAGATAGATAGGTAGATGGATAGATAGGTAGGTAGGTAGATAGGCAGGTGGGAAGATAGATAGGTAGGTGGGTAGATAGATAGGTAGATGGATAGATAGGTAGGTAGATAAGCAGGTGGGAAGATAGATAGGTAGGTGGGTAGATAGGTAGATGGATAGATAGGTAGGTAGATAGGTGGGTAGATAGTGAGGTGGGCAGATGGGTAGATAGGTGGGTAGATAGGTGGGTAGATAGATAGGTGGGTAGATAGTGAGGTGGGCAGATGGGTAGAGAGGTGGGTAGATAGGGAGGTGGGTAGATAGGTTCTGTAGCTCTGGGTAGTGAATGAGGAGACTCCCAAGCATTTCACCACCGAGTCCCATCCCCATGCTCTTCCTGCTTGCTCATTGTTGGCACAAAACATCTGCCAGAGAAACTCGAGGGGAAAGAGTTGTTAACTTTGGCTCACATTTCAAGAGTGCAGTCCACCATGGTGGGGGTGGTGTAGGGGGAATCTGACTGTACCTGCTTCCCAAGTGCTGGGATCAAAGGCGTGCGTCACCACTGCCTGGATCAACGTCCCATTTCTACACACCCCACTGCCCAAGCCCAGGGAATGACATTTCTTCTCTAGGGTGGGTTCTCCTGCCTCTGTTAACCCAGCCAAGTCGTCCCTCACAGGGGAGCCTGGGGACTTGCCTTGTGCTGATTCTAGAAGCTTTAACACTGATGGCTCTAACCATCACGATTCTAGGCCTGTTTTCACTTTTTGGCCTAAGACAGGGTCTCACTAAGAAGTCAACACAGCCTGACATGCCTAATGCTCCTACCTCAGCCTCATGGAGTAATTGGGATTACAGGTCTATGCCCCAGATTCCAAGACTCCACTTGTTTTTGGTTTTGCTTTTTTTTTTTTAAGTTTTACTTCTGAATAATTTCCAACTTATAGAAGAGTTGTTAGACTAGTGCAAAAAACCCACCTACGTTCTATTCACCTCGATTTCTAAAGTGTCAACTGCTTTCCACACGTCTTATTCTATTTTTGAACCGTTTGGGAGTTTGCTGCACACAGACAGGTGCCCGTCCTGTCCTGGCCGGCCCCACACTAAGGCAGCAGAGCCACCCAGACCAGTGCTGCAGCTGAGAACCATCAGGACCTGCTCCTGCTCCTGGTTCTGCTTCACCAGTTACCCACTAACACTCTTGTGGGTCAAGAACACAGCCCAGCCAGATGGTGGTGGCACATCCCCTTAATCTTAGAACTCAGGAGGCAGAGGCAGGCAGATCTCTGAATTGGAAGCCAGCCTGGTCTACAGCGTGGTCTAAGAAGCCCGGGTTACGCAGAGAGACCCTGTCTCAAAAGAAAAAACATACATACATACATACATACATACATACATACATACATACATCATACATACATACATACCAAACCAACCAATCAAACAAACAAATAAGAACGCAGCCTGGCCGTACAAGACGATTGCCATGTGATGTCTTTCATCTTAGAACAAGTCTTCCTGAAAGACGTGGTCCTGTGAAGATTTTGTTCCACGGTTTGATCTGAGAGTTGGATCAACTGCTTGGAATTCAGGAAGGAAGACGGGCCGTGCAAACAATGTCCAGCAGATGTGTAAGAGAAGGCCAGAAGCCAGGAGCTCACCCCGGCCTCACAGCAGCCCACAAGCCCTCCAGCTATCATTCTCTTCAGTAGGATCATGAAGGCTTGCAGCTGGAACCCTGGAGCTACCTGTCCTTTGACGAGGCAGGCAAGGTGTCTTAGGTCACTTCTTTTTTTTTTTTTTCCTTTTTTTTTTTTTTTTCGGAGCTGGGGACCGAACCCAGGGCCTTGCGCTTCCTAGGCAAGCGCTCTACCACTGAGCTAAATCCCCAACCCCTTAGGTCACTTCTTAACATCCCACCTAAAACGGGGTTGGGGATTTAGCTCAGTGGTAGAGCGCTTGCCTAGGAAGCGCAAGGCCCTGGGTTCGGTCCCCAGCTCCGGAAAAAAAAAAAAAAAAGAACCAAAAAAAAAAAAAAAAAACAAAAAAAACATCCCACCTAAAACAATCTGAGTTAGTCGCAGGCTGAGGCTATAGCTCAGTGGTAGAGCATGTCCTGTAACCCTGTAACCCAGGGCAACCGCCTTCCCCTTTTAAAGAAGGGTCTCATGTAGCCAAGCTAGCCTCAGACTCATTACGAAGCTGAGACTAAACTTCGGACCCTCCAGGTTTTAATTCCTGAGTGCTGGAATTACAGGCGTGTGCCGCCATGCCCGGATTGGTAGATCTCCTTCCGAATTTTTCTGTCTTTCGTTTCCGAAGAGTGTGGGCCGATGATGTAAAATACCCCTGAGTTCAGACCGTCTGTCTCTTTGTTGCATCAGGTCCTGCTTCTCTCTGGAAAGTGATGTTGCATGCCTTTGCCACAGCGTGTCTGCAGGCCCAGGGTGTCTGTTCGTCCCTCTCTGGTGATGCTAATATTTGCCACTTGGCTGAAGGTGATGTCTGCCAGGTTCCTCCATGGTGCGGTTAATTAATTAGTATTTTGAACTTACTAATTACTAAGTAATAATTAGCAAGTGCTTTGAGAGCAGATCGTCAAGGCTAAGTAAATAGCCCGCTTCCTCCGACCTTTCACCAGGAGCTGGAGCATCCGCTGATGATTCCCTGAATCAATTATTAATATGCTAGTTGCCAAATGGAAGCTCTCTAGTCCCATTACTCCCTCTGCGTTTGGGAGTCAGCTTTCCCTCTCTCCCCATTCACGTATTCAATCATTTATTTTTATCATGAATTATTTACATAGTAAATAAAGATAGCAGTCCATTACTATATTGTGTTGCTCAGACTGTCCCAGGTCTGGCCAAAGGGAAGCCCTTCTGGCCAGTTCCTGCCCTTTCCCTGTGACTCCATTGTCCCTTGAGCACTTCCTGGCTTTCTGACACAAGGAACATTTAAGCTCTCATGCTGCACATTCTGCGTCTGTCCGGCCATTCTGCCCTTGGCTCCTCCCAGAGCCCCCAACTCCGGCTAGCTCAGGATTGAGGAGGCGTTTCCCCAGCTGAGTCTGTTCACTGCTTGCTGGGACTTTGCTGCCTCTGGGCCAGACCTAGACGTACGCTCTTTCGTGTCTATTTCTAGATCTGTCTATAATAAGAAACCCGAGTTCACACCAGTGCCACAGCTGCAGCCCAACACTGTCCCCCTTTCAAGATCCACACTCCCTCTCTGAGGGGCACAGGGCACAGTTCACATAGGTCTCCATGGCCTCCTGTTTCCTCATGTCCATGTCAGCAAGCACCCATTCCCTGGTTCTTGGGTTCCATGAAAGGGGATAGAAGAGAAGGAGGATGATGTCACCTTCTTAGGCCCCAAATGACCACAAGCCGGGGACTAAACAAGTCATTTATTTTCACAGGGGTCTTGAAGCCAGAAAGTTGAGAGTGCGATATATACAAGAAAGGCTTCTTAGGGAAGAGCCAAGACTCATCCTGTGCTCTGTCCAGCTTTGGGGTGCTAGTGGTGATCCTTGGTGCCCTTGGAGTACATGCGTGCATGCAGTTTTCCTGAAGACACTCATCTCTTCCTGCAAAGTACTGTCACCTTATGGAGATGTTAGTCACTGAATCTGGACCATGGCTCTGACATCAACCATGTGGCTCAGTTCAATGGTCAATGGTTCTACCTTAACCTTGGGTTATAACCTGAGGACCCTGTTCCCAAAGATAGGTACTGGGAGTACCACGTCAGTCCCAAAATCAACCTCTGGCTGTTTCTCTATCTCTCTGTCTGTCTCATCTCTGTCTCTCTCTGTCTCTCTCTGTCTCTTTCATCTCTGTCTTTGTTTGTGTCTGTCTCTGTCCATCTGTCTCTGTGTGTCTCTGTCTGACTCTCCTTTCTGTGTGTATGTGTGTATGTGTGTCTGTATGTATGTGTGTGCATGTGTGTGTGCATAAGTGTGCCTGTGTGTGCATGTATGTGTGTGCATGTATGTGTGTGCATATGTGTGCTTGTATATGTATGTGTGTATGTGTGTGCATGTGTGTGTGCATGTATGTGTGTGTGCATAAGTATGCCTGTGTGTGCCTGTGTTTGCATGTATGTGTGTGTGCATACGTGTGCATGTGTGTGTGAATGTGTGTGCATGTGTGTATGTGTGTGCGCGCACACACACATACGCGTACATGTCTCACCAAACTTGTTCTAGAACTTACTAGTACGGGGAGACACAATTTAAAGTAGTCAGGACCTATGTCTATGATGAGCCCCCAGGGCCTGCAACTGTCTCTCAGGACATCCAGGACTGGATCCAGGTTCAATCTAGAGCCAGGCCATTACCTAAAGAGCAGTGGGAGCAGCTGTAGCAGGGCCTTTTAGAGGTAAGACTCGGGCCAACTCCAGCTATAGAGGTAGGAGCCCTCTTTGGAGACTCGTCTGCTTCTCCATGACAGCAGCAGGTTCTGTGTATCACATTTCTTTTCCAGTCCTTTTGGAGAGCTGTCCTTCTGTGTGTGTGGGGGGCGGGGTCCAGCTTCAGTTGGCTGGAGAGCACTGGAGTTAGAACAACCTTCTCCTACTCATGTAGATCCCTCAGGGGTCAGCTGAAGCCTCCCTCCAAAGCTGTGCTTGACCAGGAAAGGTCAGCGACTCAAGCAAGAGGAGGACCTTTTAGGCTTAGGTTCCTACCTTCGAGAGAAGGGTCTAAGCAGAGGCCCTTCCTCAAGCCATCTCCTGTATGTATCGTATCTCCCTATTGGGAGGCTGTGGTTCCAACTTCATCAGCTATCAGCCCATTTTGTTATTTGTTTACTCTGAGATACTGCCTTACTGTGTAGCCCAGGCTGGACCTAAATTTGAGATTCTCCTGCTATCTCGACACCTAGCTCTCAGATGATCATAAAAACCTTCCTTCCCATACAACCTAAGACAACCCCAGCCCAGTGAGCATAGGCCCTCATAACCACTTCAGGCCCATTTTCCCCATGCAAGCAGGAGTGCCTAAGTATTTCCGTGCCTAGAGAGCTTGGTGGTTCCAGAACTTACTGTCTTGTCGGGGACTAGCCAGGTTCCTGATGGGATTTTTTAGCAGCTTCAAGACTATGGTGGCATCTGGAGTCCGAGAAGGACGTCAAACAATGTTGAGCAGATCTCAGAGGCGTCTCAGGAAGACACAGACACTAAAAGAAACACCAAGATCTGCAAGTGACCCACACCAGACTCTACCTGCCAGAGTCTGCACTAAACCAGAACTGCCCCTACAGAGAATGGGTCTGTTTGGGCCCTGTCCTCAGAGAAAGGCTAGAAAGGGCGTTGTCCCCTAGGCCGAAGCAGACTCAGCTCCCTGACAGAGGCCACGCCATTCCCCCTGCTCAGGGGTTCATGTGTTTGATGAATTTGTCATAACTTGAAAGGCCCCAGTTTCTACACTAACTTCCCGTTCCAGTTCAGTTGCCGACATGACCACAGGCGGGTTAATTGCATGTCCGTCAAGCTCAGGGAGTCCACGGGGCCTTCCCACCACCATAGGCATGCATTCCTAAAGCCTAGGCACCCTGATCGCTACTTCTCCATGGGTAAGACTGGGCGTGGGCTTCTGCCTGCAAGAGGCAAGCCAAGGCTGTAAGAGTGCTGTCCCGGGAGCCATGAACCGCGGCCTGCACATCCTTGTATCATTCTCAGTCCTCCGATGTGGGTATGTGACAAGCTGGCAAGACTTCTCAGGGACTCTGTCCGGTAACATTCACGCCAGAGATGGCGCGTCCCCACCCAGCAGCTCCACCACGGCTCATTCTGTCAGTCTCAACCCATACAAGAAGGTATAAAGGAAGACAGGCAGGGCCCAGGCCACCACCGCCGTCCTGGAATCCAGCACAGAGCCTGCGGTGAGGGGGATTGAAGGAGGCAGCAGGGGAATCATGTGGGACATGGGAAACAAGGAAGCAAGGGAAAAATATCTTCAAAATGCTGAGCCACGTGGGCTGCGAGCCCTCACTGGCACAGCCCCGTGGGCTGCCTGTGCTGATTCGCTGACAGGTGTTCGGGGGGGGGGGGGGGCCGCGCACACCTGGATGGCTCTCGTCCTTGAGAATCCTTTATGTCCTTCAAATTTGTTTTTTTTTTAAAGAAAAGGAGTTATTTATGTATTTAGCGCACACAAGCGTCTTGTCTGTGTGTGTGTGTGTGTGTGTGTGTGTGTGTGTGTGTGTGTGTGTGTGTGTGTGTCCGGACACCAGAAGAGGGCATCAGATCATGAGCTGCCATGTGGTTGCTGGGAACTGAACTCCGGGCTTCTGGGAAAGAAGTCGGTGCTCTTAATCGCTGAGCCATCTCTCCAACCTGTCCTTCCATTTTTTTCTTTTCTGAGCTGGGGACCGAACCCAGGGCCTTGCATTTGCTAGGCAAGCACTCTACCACTGAGCCAAATCCCCAACCCCTCAACTTTTTGATAAAAACAAAATAAAACAAAAAAAATTGTAGAGATGGGATAAGCCTTAGGGGTAGGAAGCTTACTTACTGTGAATAATGAGGTCATAACTTTGATTCCATTTCATCTTCAGCACTGGGGGGTTGCGGGGCGGAGGGGGGCGATACAGGAAAGGAAGGAAGGAAGGAAGGAAGGAAGGAAGGAAGGAAGGAAGGAAGGAAGGTTAAAAGGGGGAGCCTGGTCAGAGGGCTCACCAGGTAAAAGTGTTTGCTTTGCAAACCTGACATTCTGGGTGGATCCCTGGGACCCTGGTGCCTGTAGACCTGTGGCGCAGCCCTTGTCCTATCAGCAGGGCTGACTGCTCAGGTTAGTGCCAGGTACCTGGATGCCTGAGGTCTTGGGTGTATGGATACCTAGAGGCTTGGTGAGCTGCGGGGGCACAGCAAAAGGGAACAGAGGGTGTGCCAAGAATGACACCAGAAGGCACAACAAGAGCAGCTAAGTGTACCTCAGAAGCACCCGGGCATGGTGATGCATACCTGGCATCCCAGCACTTGGAAGGTGGAGGCAGGGGAATCCCAAGTTACCCTTAGCTAGGGCTGGGGAGATGGCTCAGCAGTTAAAACCACTTGCTGCTCTAACTAAGGTTCTGAGCTCAACTCCCAGCACCTATTCAGTTGCTCACAACGGTCTGTAACTGTAGTTCTAGGGGATCAGATGCCCTCTTCTGACTCCTGTGGGCACCAGCCACACACACGGGATGCACGTACATATATGTAATCAAAACACACTAAGAATAAATACATTAAAAGTGCACCTGGGGGTTGGGGATTTAGCTCAGCAGTAGAGCGCTTGCCTAGCAAGCGCAAGGCCCTGGGTTCGGTCCCCAGCTCCGAAAAAAAGAAAAAAGAAAAAAAGAAAAAAAAAGTGCACCTGTACAAAGCTATCCTTGGTTACGCAGCAGGCGTGAGGGCAGCCTGGATAATATGAAATCCTGTCTCAAAACAACAGCAAGATGGTGGAAGGAGGCACTGGAAAGGTGGCTCAGCAGCTAAGAACATTGGCTGCTCTTCCAGAGGACCTGGGTTTGATTCCCACAATCTCCAGTTACAAGAGATCTAACTGTACTCTTCTAGCCCCCTGGCATCAGGCACCAAGTGGTGAACAGTCATACATACAACATTTAACGAAGGAAAGAAAAAAATTTTAGAAAGAGAAGAGAGGGCTGTACACCTTTGATCCCAGCACTCAGGAGGCCAAGGCAGGCAGATCTCTGTGAGTTTGAAGCCAGCCTGGTCTACAGAGTGAGTTCCAGGACAGCCAGGGCTACACAGAGAAGTCTTGTCATAAACAAACAAATAAAAACCAACCAAACAAAAAGACCCAACAGAGCCAAGGAATAAAGGGCTGTCCTGGAGCCATAGGCAAATGGCTTGGTATCTCATCGATACAGAGCAGAGGGGTAACAAGAGCTGGTTAGGGGTGACAAGAAGGAAACGTAGGATGATCCACAGGCCCACATTTCAACAGACAAGCCTCATGTCTTCTCATGTATCTTCACTGACTCCGTTTTGGCCTGGCCTGGGAGTCGTAGTAGGCTGTCTGTCCTGCACGTCTGTTCTGCCCACAAGAGGCTACTCTGGAGGTTTCCGGGTCTGTGTTGGTCCCTGTCCACATAGATGGCAGACTTCTGTGGCTTGGGGAAAGGACAGTTAAGGATCCCATGTAGAGCAGGATTGCCAGTGTTCCTCCACAGTAAAGGCAGGGTCTTGTCCACAGCACTGGACAAGAGGAGCCAAGCACGATTTGGTGATTTAGAAGCCACTGAGGTGCCTCACCTCTACCAGACCGATGTAGGGCAAGCTTAGGCAGAGTGTGGTATCCTGAGGCTGTTGGAGTTGGGTCACAGGACCGGTGGCTGCTGGGTTCTTCTGCCAGCCACGTCTTCTCTGAGAAGGGTGTAGGGTCATAAAGCTTGGATCCCACAAACTGCTAGCCCTCTTTAGAGCAGATGGATACTTGAGTCCTAGGGGCCATAAGCTACCTTGTCGGGTATGGAATGGGTCCTGGGAATGGAATGCCTCTGAGCAAGCTGACTGGTGGCAGCTAGTGCCCCCACAAGAGATCCCTCTGCAAGGAGAAGAAGGCAAGAGAAATATATGATAGCCCTCTCTCAGGGTGCCAAAGTATCAAAGGGTGTCCCGGAAAGCAACCTCTTGCTTCTTACTCTGGACACCCAAGAAGCTGGGCCTCAGCTCCTACATGGTTACAGGTACTGGCCTCAAAGAAAAATGGGACCGGGCTGGAGAGATGGCTCAGTGGTTAAGAGCACTCTTGCAGAAGGCAAGTTTCCAGCACCCACAGGGCATCTCATAATCACCTGTAATTCTAATGCCAGGGGACCTGAAGCCTTCTTCTGACATATGCAGACACTGTGCATTCAGGGAAAACACCTACACATATAAAATAAAAGCATTAGGTAGGGGGTTGGGGATTTAGCTCAGTGGTAGAGTGCTTGCCTAACAAGCGCAAGGCCCTGGGTTCGGTCCCCAGCTCCAAAAAAAAAAAAAAAAAAAAAAAAAAGAAGAAAAGAAAAGCATTAGGTAGATTTGAAATTTTTCTTTTTTTTATATTTCGTGGGGTGTTTTGTGAGCATGTACGGCTGTGCATAGCATGCATGCAGTGCTTGGGAGGCCACAAGAGGACGCTGAAACCCCTAGAACTGGAGTTGTGGATGGTTGTGAACCACCCTGTGAGTGCTTCAAATCGAACCTGGGTCCTCTGCAAGAGAACAAGGGCTCCTAACTGTTGAGCCATCTCTCTACCCCTGCTCTTGCCAAAACAAACAGACACACACACACAAACCCACATGCCTCTTAAGATGGTGAAAATGTGAATTATATGAATTTATTTACATATGTACATAAAGTCACAGTTTTTCTTCCATTCATTTATGGGGGTGTGTAGAGCATGTGGAAATCAGAGAACAGCTCGCTGGGGTTTGTTCTCCAACTCTGTGCTCCCATTCAGGTTGTCTGTCTTGAGCGCTTCTGCAACGGTCTTGCCAGCTCACACCTCTATCTTCTGCACGGTCTCACCTGCCCTACCCACAACTTTGTTTAGGTTTTTCAAGACAGGGTTTCTCTGCATAGCCCTGGCTGTCCTGGAACTTGCTCTGTAGACCCGGGTGGCCTACAACTCAGAGATCCAACTGTTTCTGTGTCCCGAATGCTGACTGGGATTAAAGGTTTGCACCACCACCATCCAGCTTTCTAGCCACATTTTGTTTTAAACAATACCTCTCCTTTTTTTTTTTTTGGTAGATTTATTTATTAATTATATGTGAGTACACTGAGCTGTCTTCAGATCCATCAGAGAGGGCATCAGATCCCATTACAGATGGTTGTGAACCACCATGTGGTTGCTGGGAATTGAACTCAGGACCTCTGGAAGAGCAGTCAGTGCTCTTAACCTCTGAGCCATCTCTCCAGCCCCCAGTTCCCTCCTTTTAATGACTCTAGATTATGTCAAATTGGCATAAACCTAGCCAGCACAACTGACCTCTTGTCAACTCGACACACAGACATATCACTGTTAAGCCATGACCTTTCCTTTCTTGTTCATACCCAACATCACCCATGAGTATCAACATTACAATATAAACATTCCAAAATATAAAAGCCCCAGTCTAAAAAATTCAGTTTCTTTAAAATATTCAGTCTCTTTTAAAATTCCAAGTCAGGCTGGAGAGATGGCTCAGTGGTTAAGAGCACTGTCTGCTCTTCCTGAGGTCCTGAGTTCAATTCCCAGCAACCACATGGTGGCTCACAACCATCTGTAAAGAGATCTGACGCCCTCTTCTGGTGTGTCTGAAGACAGCTACAGTATATTCATATACATTAAATAAATAAATCTTTTAAAAAAATAAAATTCCAAGTCTTTTTTAAAAAAAAAAATCCGGGGTTGGGGATTTAGCTCAGTGGTAGAGCGCTTGCCTAGGAAGCGCAAGGCCCTGGGTTCGGTCCCCAGCTCCGGGAAAAAAAGAAAAAAAGAAAAAAAAAATCCAATGTCACTTTAAAGTCTCTCAAAAACCAAACAAACAGGGACTGGAGAGATGGCTCAGCAGATAAGAGCACTGACTGCTCTTCTAGAGGTCCTGAGTTCAATCCCCAGCAACCACATGGTGGCTCACAACCATCTGTAATAGGATCTGATGCTCTCTTCTGGTGTGTCTGAAGAGAGGAACAGTGTACTCATATACATGAAATAAATCTTAAAAAAAAGTTTGAAGTCTCTCAACTGTAGGATAAAATAAAAATAAGTTAATGCGGGGTTGGGGATTTAGCTCAGTGGTAGAGCGCTTGCCTAGCAAGCGCAAGGCCCTGGGTTTGGTCCCCAGCTCCGGAAAAAAAAAAAAAAAAGAAAAAAAAAGAAGTTAATGCTATATCTCAAGAGAGAAGAATCAGGACACAGTCACCACCCAAACAAAGCAAAACCAAACTACAAAAGTGTAAATAACTCAATGTCCAATTATCTGGGATCCACTCATGGTCTTCTGGGCTCCTCCAAGGGGCCCGGGTCACTTCTCTAGCTCTGACCTCTGCAGCGCCCATGTTTTCTGGGTTCAGGCTGGTTCTGCTCCTGTCCTTGGTGGTTGTCCCATGGTGCTGCAATCTCCAGCTACAACTGGGCTACACTTTCACCATTAGCCTCTGCTGGGATCTATACAGGGATGCCAACCCTGTCGCACAGTGTCAAGTCTTAGCTCCTCTCCATAACCCCTTCCTGCCTTCAAGCCAATAACACCTGGGTGATCACCTCTGGAACACAGTTTCTGTGTGCTGACTCTCAGGAAGCCATCCCAGATGGATATTATGAGTAATACTGGTCTCCTCCTCCTGTTCCTCCTCCTCTTGGTTTTTTTTTTTTGGGGGGGGGTCTTTTTTTCGGAGCTGGGGACCAAACCCAGGGCCTTGCGCTTCCTGGTTTTTGTTTGTTTTAAACACATTTATTTTATATATGTGAGCACACTGTAGCTGTCCTCAGACACACCAGAAGAGGGCACCAGATCCCATTGCAGATGGTTATGAGCCACCATGTGGTTGCTGGGAATTGAACTCAGGACCTCTAGAAGAGCAGTCAGTGCCCTTACCCACTGAGCCATCTCTCCAGTCCCTGTTTGTTTGGTTTTTTGAGATGGGATTTCTCCATGTAGCTCTGGCTGCCTGAGACCAGGCTGGCCTCAGACTCAGGGATTCCCCTGCCCCTGCCTCCTGAGTGCAGGAAATGGTGTGTGCCACCTCTGTCCTGCTGGTGTTCTCCTCTTAATCAAAGCTGATTCTTCAGTCCAAGCTGACTAACATCCATGGTCCAAGCAAAGAAATGGTTTTATTTTAGTGATTCTTGTCAATCATAGCCAATTCTTCAGATCCAGCCAACCAGACACCATTCAGGACCTGCGTGTGGAAGAACCATCTCTCCAGCCTCCAGCTGGATCTTATGGAGGGAGGCATTTCCTCAATCCAGGTTCCCTCCTTTCAAATGGTTCTAGTTTGTGTCAAGTTGACATAAACCTAGCCAGCACGATATTGTTCTAGGAATAATATATATGCAGAAAAAAAATCTTTCCCTTGGGGTGTACAATACCCCAACATTTATCAACGAACTTACACACACTATTGAAGAACAGGTTTGTGCTGGTATAGAGGTAAACGCAGTTTGATAGCACAGTGTTTACGCAGATAAAGTCAAATTGATTGGAATTCCAATACGGGCGTCTGCAACTAGGAAAGTCACTTCATTACTTAATTTGGTTTCCTCATCCGGCAACATAAATTTTTAGGAAGAATCTGGAGCGGCAGGCTGGAGGCATGGCTCAACAGGCAAGAGCACTGCTTTTCCAGAGGACACAGTTTGATTCCCGGAACCCACATGTTGGCTCACATCCTTCTATAACTCCAGGTCCAGGGGATCTGACAGCCTCCTTTTGGCTTCTGCAGGCACCAAGAACACATGTGGTGCACAGACATGCATACAGACAAGACACCCATACACATCAGAAAGTAAAAATTTGGGCTGGAGAGATGGCTCAGCGGTTAAGAGCACTGACTGCTCTTCCAGAGGTCCTGAGTTCAAATCCCAGCAACCACATGGTGGCTCACAACCATCTGTAATGGGATCCGATGCCCTCTTCCGCTGTGACTTAAGACAGCTACAGTATACTTATACATAACAAATAAATCTTTTTTTAAAAAAATTTATTTATTTATTTGTTTGTTTATTTATTTATTTATTTATTTATTTATTTATTTATTTAGTATGCATACATCATACAGCTTTCTGCCTGCATGTATGCCTGCAGGCCAGAAGAGGGCACCAGACCTGATTATAGATGTTTGTGAACCACCATGTGGTTGCTGGGAATTGAACTCAGGACCTCTGGAAGAGCAGACAGTGCTCTTAACCTCTGAGCCATCTCTCCAGCCCATAAATAAATCTTTTTTTTTTAAAAGAAAGTAGGGGTTGGGGATTTAGCTCAGTGGTAGAGTGCTTGCCTAGGAAGCGCAAGGCCCTGGGTTCGGTCCCCAGCTCCAAAAAAAAGAACCAAAAAAAAAAAAAAAAGAAAGAAAGAAAGTAAAAATTTAAAATGCAGAGAGATGACTCAGCAGGTAAGAGCACTGGCTGTTCTTCCAGAGGTCCTGAGTTCAATTCCTAGCAACTACGTGGCAACCACCTGTAATGGGATCTGATGCCCTCCTCTGGTGTCTCTGAAGAGAGCGACAGTGTGCTCGCATACATAAAATAAATAAATAATTCTAAAACAACAAAAAATAAATAAATAAACAAACAAAAACCCCATAGCAACCATGTGCACCCAAAGAATGTTGTTTTTAAATATATACGGGAAAACCCTGGTGAGGCAGAGGGGCATCTGAGACCAAGGAACTGCATGAATATGGAGAAAAGTTAGAGCAAGGCTTACACCTCACAGGCTCGCTGGAGGAGCTGGAGAGTGTCCATCAGCCTGACACATGGACCCAGCCCTCAGCACCAGAGCCACCATCCTGCCCACACCTCGGTTCCGGGCTTGCAGCTTCCCCAGCTGTGAGGAGATGACGTCTTGTTGACTCAGGCTGTGTCCATCAGATAGTTCTTATTTATTGTTTGTTGGTTTAACGTGTATGAGTATCTCACCTATACGTATCCACAAGTCAGAAAGTCGAGGCAGGGAAGGGACTCGAGGGCTTCATTCAGCCTGGTGCTCCGTGACCACACAGCTGTCAGCCCCACGTGCTGGGGCTTAGCTTGAGGCATGGATACAAGGAACCAACTGCCACCACAGCAGATCTGAGGGCCACTGCTCAGGCCTCCTTTGGGGGTCCCGGGGTGACTCCCTCCCAGAGAAGCCTTCCTCTGCAGGCTTTCTGACTCTACCCTGACCTGCCTCATGGTGTCCCCTCGCTGACCTCCTCCCTGGGGCTCAGTCCTGTCCCTTCCCGCCCTTGCCATGACCCGATCCGAATTGCTGCTTTCCAGTCCCTGTTATGGTCCTAAATTCGTGTCCCCGGCGAGGGGGCACACTTCGTACACCAGCTCCTGACGTCAGTCTGGTGAACGGCCACATAGGGCCCCAGGGTCCAGGTCTCTTAGAGGCTCTCCAACCCTTGACCCACAGCTTATTGAAGAACCCCCTCAGACAATCAGCCCTAGGGCTGCAAGCATGAGTGACATCACCCTCTAACCCCTTCACTCCTGAGTCCCCAGACACCATGCTAAAGTCAGTCCTGACCCTGGTCCTTCCCAGTTCTAGCCCCTTTCCTCTCCCTGACTATCAGGTGTCCTCTCTGTTGTCTGGTTGCTTACCATGACCCCTCCCATCTAGTTCCAAAGGCAGCCATTGCTGTCCTTTTGAATCCGGGTTCCTGCCCTGGCTCCACGTCTTAGTCCTAGAGCTAGAGGCTTTGGTGGACTTCAAGGACCTCTGGAATCCAGCTACTCTGTCTGCCCAGATCCTCTAGGTGATCATTCCTCCACCTCCCCTCCCTATCCCATGGGAAGACCCCTGACTTCCTTTCCCTTCTGGAAGCCTTAGGCTCTTTGCTACTCCTGGAGCTCTCCTCATTCCTGTAGGACCTGCTCCCTTCCTCCTGCAGCTGTCCTCAGATGTCAGCATGACCTGACTTAAAATGGCAGCCCCACGTGTGTGCTTTGTTCACAATCTGGCCCTCGCCTGGCTTCCTCATAAGTCCCAGAGTCTGGCTCCTGTGGGATTTCTCTTTCCTGTCCGCATGTCAGGCCCACAGGCCCTAGGTGCATGAACCGTAGAGCTGGCTGGATGTGCAGCGGTGACAGGAAGACATGCCCCTTGCCTACGGCTGTCTCCTCAGGATAGACCTCAGGAGACCCTGCTTGGGACATTGTTGGAATAGGGTGGGCTAGGGGTCCTGCCTGGGTCAGGTAAGTGGAAGAGGCTCTCCCTGGGAGCTGCAACAGGGTCTTGGTCAGGTCTTCAGCTGCCCAGCCGGGCAGCTCAGTTCATTGCCCGAGGATCACAGGGAGGACAGAATGCAGCCACTCTACAGGGAGGGGGGTGAGTAGTCACACAGGGCCAGTACACTGATCAGCTTTGTAGCCTGCCTGCAGCCTCGTCCTGAGGCCCCTCTGCTTAAGCCTGTGGGTGGGCTTTGAGTAGCCAGCAAAGGCCCAAATGATTGGCACAAGAACAGTCAAATAGACCAGTGGACAGGAGGGCGGGTCTAGGAAGCCACCCCTCCCCCACCTGCTGATTTATAACAAAGACCACTGCGGCTAGCAGGCAGCACAGCCATCATTCCAGGCTGCCACGTCAGCTGGACAGTGACAGGGGAAAACTGCCCCCCCCAGTCCAGCATCGTATTATATAGATGTTTAAGAATAATTAGAAGTGGATCATGTACCAGAGGTAAAAAGTAACCCCCCCCAACTTTGAATAAAATGTAGGAGCTTTCCCAGACATTGTTCAGCAGAGGTTTCTACCTTGGGACACCAGTGGCAGTAACCATGAAAACCAGACCTCGTGAACCTCATGAAACACGAACTTGAAAGCCGTGGGTCTGCTGGAAAACGTGCCTGCCACCAAGCCAGATGACCTGAGCTGGATCCTGGATGTACATGGTAGAAGAGAACCGGCTCCTGCAAGTTGTCCTCTGGCCTCCGTGCATGCATTTGGCACTCACACACGTACTGACACAACAAATAAAAATAAATGTAACAAATTTTTAATAATTCGTTTTTATTTTTAAAGATTTATTTATTTATATGAGTACACTGTAGCTGTCTTCCGACACAGCAGGAGAGGGCATCGGACCCCACTACAGATGGTTGTGAGCCACCATGTGGTTTCTGGGATTTGAACTCGGGACCTCTGGAAGAGTAGTCAGTGCTCTTAACTGCTGAGCCACCTCTCCAGCCCTATTTTAATTTTATATGCATTAGTTTTTGCCTGTATACATGTTTGTATGAGGGTGTCAGATCCCTTGGAACTAGAGTTACTGACAGTTTGTGAGCCACCATGTGGTTGCTGGGAATCGAACCCAGGTCCCCTGGAAGAGTAGCCAGTGCTCTTAACCAAGAGCTAGCTCTCCAGGCTCTGCAACAATTTTCTTTTAAATGCTAGCAGGATAGCTGCATAGTATAACGTTCGCCCAACAACGCACAGAGTCCTAGGCTTGATCCCTTACACCATAGGGCAGGGAAGACATAAGAACTTGGAGGTGCCTTTGGGAGAGTGAAAGGGGGAGCCACATGCCCCTTGCCACCTCTGAGTACGTTGATAGGTGGACAGAGAGATGTTTGGTCAAGATTTTGCATCCATGCCATATCAGGACCTCCTACAACTCAGTGAGAAGAAACAACAGAACAGCCATTTTGTGAGCCTCAAAGGCATCCAAATGCTTCCCATCCAGGTGAACAAATGACCCCTTCAATCACTAGGGAACTTCAGACCCCCATGCATAGCTAAGCTAAGGAAGACAATTCTGAGTCTTCGAGGCTGGGAAACAGCAACAGTGCTCAGCAGGATGACCGAGGCCAAGAGTCTTTGGGTTACTCCTACACATTCCGATGCCTGGTGGCGACCCAGCTGTCCCACTCCCAGCTGCAGTTAGCAGGCCATGGTTCACTTCCTATGTCAACTCGACTGGGCCGGGAGGTGTCCACACATAGACTCTGGGTGTGTCTTCGAGGGTACATCTAGATAAGGTTATCCTTTGACAGGGTGCATGTGGACTGAACACAGAAGTCTGCCCTTCCTCACGGGGCTGGGCCTCATCCAATCATTTGAAGAAAGAACCAAATGGGACAACCACAACCAAAAAAAAAAAAAAAAAATGCTGATCCTTCGGAGAGTAAGAGGGACTTTTTTCCAGTCTGACTAAGCCGGAACACATGGCACCATCTGCTGCCCCGTGCTGCGGAACTTATCAACCCCATAATCACACGAGACAAGTCCTGTTAACAAGCTTCTTTATGTGAGCATCAACATAGGTGTCAGCATGGCTCATGTTAGCCGTGTCTGCCCAGATAATCCATAAGTCAAACAAGAGCTTATGACCAAATGGGAGTGTACGATGTCTCAGCTCCAGCCCCACAGGACACGTCCAGTGCCTCAGCGTTCTGGACGCTGAGGTCCCAAGTCCATTTGTGGGAAGGGGAGGGTCCTTCTGGAAGCCCCGGGGACATTCTTCCACAGTCTCCAAGTTTCTGGAGGCTATGGGATCTTTGCTTACCTTGGCCACTCCCAACCTTGTACCCAGGGGCTTTTCTTCCTCCCTTCAACCTTCCCTCCACCGAGCAGGGCTATCTCTCCTCACGTGTTGGCTTTCTCAGGCCTCCAGGCCCCGTTTCTCCGACCACAGCACTTTTCCTTCCTCTTTCAGAGGCTGAGAACCCCTAAAGCTTCCTCCAGAGACTAGAAAACGTGTGGTGGGGAGCTGTGCTTCCGCCAGATGCTGGCCACAGAGACAACAGCAGTACTGGCCACAGCGTGCAGCGCCGGCGGCTGAACACAGGGGCTCACGGCTGCGATCTCAACATATGGGAGACTGAGGCAGGAGGATTGCAGCAAGTTCTAGACCAGCCTGGGCTATTCAGGGAGACCCAAAACATAAAAAAGTTAAAAAAAAAAAAGAGGCTGGAGAGATGGCTCAGTGGTTAAGAGCATTGACTGCTCTTCCAGAGGTCCTGAGTTCAAATCCCAGCAACCACATGGTGGCTCACAACCATCTGTAATGGGATCAGATGCCCTTTTCTGGTGTGTCTGAATTTACAGTGTACTCATATACATAAAATAAATAAATATATCTTTAAAAAAAGTAAAAAGTTCATTTAAATTATTTACAGGAGCCGATGAAACGGCAGAGTGATTGTGCACATGTGCTTGAATCCAGGGTTCTGCTCCAAGCACCATATAAACAGTGTGGTGTAGCCCTGGAATCTTGATGCTTGGAAGGGGAAAGCAGGAGGGTCAGGAGTTCAATGTCATCCTCAATTATATAGCCAGTTCAAGTCCAGTCTGGAGTACATGAAAACTGTCTTCAGGGCAGGTATGGTGGTGCCTGCCTTTAACCTCAGCACTCAGGCAGAGGCAGGAGGATCTCTGTGAGCTAAAGAGTGTGTGTGTGTGTGTGTGTGTGTGTGTGTGTGTGTGTGTGTGTGTGTGTGTGTGTGTGTGAGAGAGAGAGAGAGAGAGAGAGAGATAGATAGAGAGAGAGAGAGAGAGAGAGAGAGAGAGAGAGAGAGAGAGAACCTGTATGTACCTGCCTGGGTACGTGTGCACATCAAATTGTCAAAGAGCAAAATTAATCAATACAAATTTAAATGAGCAAATACCAATTAATTAAATAAACGCAGCAGTAGCCTTGTCCCAGAGTCTTCCAAGTTTTCAAGGCTGGGGCTTGAGGCCAGACGATGCACCAGTGGCCGGGCCTCCAGCCCAAGGGACAGCTATGGCTAGACGAAAGAGACGAAACCAAGAGATAGACCCTCATAGGCTGTGCGACTGGGAACAAGCGACTCTTCCTCTTTGGACCCCGTCGTCTCCCAAATGTTCACAGAGAACGACACGGTCCCTCTACACCTTGCAGGCACAGTCAGATCACTGAACAGGACTTTCTCCTGCTTCAGGCCTTCCCAGCCAGTGAGGACCTTGGAAGGTTGCTCTGATCTCCAGCCTCTGGAAGCACTCCAGGTCTCTAGACTGCATCCAGAAGGAAAAGCAAAGCCTTAGCCCGTGTCTCGTTTCACCAGGGAGGCAGCCAGGTAAGGGAACCGTGGGGACTTTGCTTTGTTAGAGACAGAGCCTCACAGCCCAGGCTGGCCTGCAACTTGTTCCAGAAGTCAGGCTGGCTTTGAGTCTGCTTGGCTCTCTCATCTGAGCCTCCCAGGTGCTGGGATTCTAGGATGTATACCACCATGACGGTCTGAGAGGTGGTAATTCAAGAGCAGGGGCCACACATGAACAGGCCAAGTCAAATCTGGCCAGTCCCCTCTGCCTTCTAAAGCTGACCCTCACCGCCATCTCCTTAGCCCAGAAAACAATACCCAGGGCACACCATTTCCACATAAAAGGAAGCATTCTTCCCCAAGGAGGCAAAGGCTGACTTGTAGACACTGAAGAAGGAGGCAGTCCCCTGTAGCCTCCTGGCATCTAGCTTCTGCCACCTTTTCTGTGTCCATTTGAATTGCTCACATTCCAATTTAGAAACCTACACATTTTCCAGCCTTTGGCCCGGACCAAATCCCGCCCTCCCTACCTGTTAGAGCAGGTCTCAAGACCTCCATGCTTCCCTAGCTAGCTAGAGGATGTGCCCTGCGTGGGGTGAACCCCACATCCTGATTACAGTCCTGCCCCTCTGGTTCTCTTCAGGGAAACACGTCCACACTTTTTCTGCAAGGACAGGCAAATTACCTCATGTCCTGGTGTATAACAAAGAGTTATAACCTAGGCAGCTTAACCCAAGGTTTCTGCTCTCTCAGTCCTGGGTGGAGGGCCGAATCCTAAGTGGATGAGTCGCATGAACACCACCATCCAGCCTTGCCTCCTTCAGGATGACCCTTCTGCAGAGAATCTTTTCTGCTGCTTCCAGTTGCTGGCGTCCCAGAGTCCTTAGCCTGTAACTGCTTCGCTCCGTTCTGCCTCTATTATCTCTCCCAACCCCCACAGAGGATCTTCAAGGTTTCTAATCTCCCTGGTTCTCCCTCACATCTTTCCAAATACACAATGACTTCATCTCTGGATCCTTGTTTCTCTCAATGTATGGAAAGACCCTTTTACAGTTAGAGTCAGGTACAGGCTCCAGTGGACTTTAACTTGTGTTTTTCTTTCTTTCCTCCTTTTTTTTAAGTAGGGGAGGAGCACCATTTAATTCACTACAGTGGGACCTCCAAAGCACATGCCTATCTGTGATTCCAGCATGTGGACGCCCCCTGCCCCCAGACTCATAATTTTGTACATCAGTTCTTGCCCCACTCCCAGGGCTTCCCAAACTACTTGAAACCCTTCCAACTTGAGAAGGCCAGCCGATCCTGACCAACCGCCATAAATATAATCTACCACTGGGCGAGCATCCTAGGCATTTAGCAGAGACAGAACTGCTTAGATTCAAGGCTGGACTGAGTTGTAGTGTGAGACTCTGTCTCAACACCAATACTAATAATCACCACCTTTGTCTTGCTGCTGGGCAGGAGTCCATGATATGTGAATCCCTGACCCCAGCTAAAACGGAGTGCAGACATTAGAAGTTTTTCTAGTGCTGTCTGTGGCTACAGGGCCATAACGAAGAGGTGAGTCCGAGAGCTGTTGCCAAGTCCCTGGCAGTCAGAGGGACAAGTCTGGACAGGGGTTGGGAAGCAGGACAGAAGACAAGGGCCTGGCCAGAGAGGGGAGTGTGCCCCAGAATGAAACGGGATGGGTTTTTTTGTTTTTGTTTTTGTTTTTGTTTTTTGTTTTTTGTTTTTTTTGTTTGTTTGTTTGTTTTGAGACAGGGTCTCTCTATGTAGCCCTGGCTGTCCTGGTACTTGCTTTATAGACCAGCCTGGCCTTGAACTCACAAGAGATCTGCCTGCCTCTGCTGGGATTAAAGGCACATGTCACTATGCCAGGCAGGATGGTTGCTCTTACCAACAGAAAGAGCATCTGGTCAGGCAGTAGGGCTTCCCAACATTAGTGAAGGTTGCCCACCTAGCATGTTCTGTTAACCCCTGTGGATGGCCCGGGCAGGGAGGATGAGGTGAGAGACTGTTCTCCCAGACCATTCCTTGCAGACCTGGGCTTTGCATCTCTGTCTACTGTGTGCACAACCCAAGTCATAGCACAGTCACCCTCTGTGACCAAAGACAGTAAAGGGCAGGACAGATCACAGAGGGGCTTGCGAGATGGGAGAGACTGCCACATAGGAGGGAAGAGGGGAGTATCCTCTGTAGAACTCCTGCTTCTGGAGCCAAGGTGGCCCAGTAAATCTGTGAAAGTCTGATCTGGCCTTGGGAGGATGTCTGAGGAGGAGAGGGACAAGGTGACAGCTGTGTGGTACTCATGCTCATGGTGGGACCGACCGGCTCTCCGCTCACACATGGGTCTCGCTGCCACTCCACCCATGTGGGGACAGGGCACCTGCTTCACTACAAGAGACACTCACTTTTCTGTTTCCAGTTTCACACCCCAACCTTTGAACTTTGAACCTGAGGTTAACTGATAATGTGAATTACCCCCCTGATAGGAGGGAAAGCCTGAATCATCAGGGCAGGACTTATCTTCCCCCCTCTCCCATGGGACACCCCACCCAACTCTCATTGTTTCCCTAGAGCTTGGCTCTGCTCAGTACCCCACTTAGCCTGCCACAAATGAGGAAGGTGGTGAACAGCGGGTGACCGTACAGGTCCCTGCTTGCATTTTGGGGTCTGCTTTGTGGCATAAAGAAGCACACTAGGGTTGGGCTCTGCTCAAGACACTCCCCAGTGCTCTCCTCTGGGCTATATAGGGCTCCCTGAATTCCTATGAGAGCTAGTGGTCACTAGGCCCTTCTAGGGATCCATAGGTACAGCCCAAGTCTCACTGCTCAGGGCTCACAGGCTGGCAATATATGGCCTTGGTTCATATATGTCCAGGACTCCTGCATCCTCCCTAAGTGGCTTTGTGGGATTGAACCTTGGCTCCCTCTCATTTGTATGCTGGGCCCCGGTGGTCCCAGGAGAAGAGAAGCCTTAACTAAGAGGGTTGGGGCTTGCTGTCTCCTTAGATCCCAAACTTCCCATTCTTTCTGGAGTTTTAAAGAGTCTGATTACACTTAAAGCCATACCCAGGCCCTGTGGGTCTGGGTGAGTGACCCCTGGAGCTCACCTCCCAACCACCTCCTGTCAAAAATTCTACAGTCCCCCACCCCCAATGGTTGGGCCAAACTATCCCCAGTCACAGGCAGGCTTGCTGAGGCAGGTGTGAGATGGGGCATCGGGGGGCAGAACATGTGTAGAGGCACAAGAGTGTCGGGGCCTGTGGAAGGGACTCCAACCTTGCTAAGGCCCATACCGTCTGGCAGCTGCTACCCTGCTTCTGTGGGCTGGCTGGCCAGTCCCATCTTCAATGAATCACTGTGCCTCATCTCTGAATCGCTGGTGGAGGCCAGCCCTAACCTGAAAGACTAGGAGCCGAAAGTCCCCAGTACAATAAGTAGGTCCATAGTACCTTTTTGGTCTCAATGTGCATATTTGTATGTTACTGTAGGTTTGTCCTCCTCAGGGACCCTGGAATTCTCATGGTCAGGCACCTTAGCCTTGCTGGGGTACCTCTCCCCTCGTGTGCTCAGGAAACAACGGTCGATAGCCACAGCATGGGAGAGTAGGAAAAGGGCTTGTTTGCAACTCCTCTATAAGCCTTCTTGGTGCTGGAAGCAAATCTGGGCACTTAAGGGGCTTTGGGGGGCCAAACGAGGCTGCACAAACAGGAACCACATAGCTTCCCGGTAGGGCTAAGGCACTGGATCCATCCTTAGCAAGCCATTGACTTCCTGGCCTGCACATTTTCTGGGGTAGCGTTGACTGAGTGCTTCTGATTACAAAATAAATACACTTCAAGAGAAACTTGAGAAATATATTTTTTTAAAAAAAGATTTATAAACAAAATCCACCCACCTTGTGTATAGGATAGTTAGATGGTATAGTTCCTAGGGTCCTTGGAACTATTGATTCAGAAGTGAACTATTACAGTCTGAGTTCCCAGGGTCCCAGTGTCAATGGGACTCTAATCCTTCACTAACAATGCAGGAAGAACAATGACACTTCCTAAACCAGGTTCACAACTGCCATTTATCATCCAGCCTCCATTAAGCCTTCCCCACCCCTCTTCCTCCAGGAAGTCCTCTAGGACTGATCCACAACCCACAAGGCCCTCTGTAGGTGGGTCCTTCCTTTATCAAGAACGAGGCTCTGCCTGTCTGCTCAATGCCGGGAATGGGGCCTTTTTCTCTAGATGACCAAGAATTCTCAGGAGGCATGGCTAGTCAGACCAGACTACGTTTCTGTTGCCAGCACAGAAACCTGAAGGGAAGCTAAGTAGCTCCTGGGTGCCTTAGGCAGATCCTTCACTCCTTAAGGCTGGCTACAGTCACTTTAACAGAAAATACGACTTCAGCAACATTGTTTCAGACCTTGGACTTCAAGCTGGATTTTCAACTCTCCTGCCTGCCCCAGGCACACGGCTAGGGAGACTGTACAACCAATATCTGTTTAAGAGTAAACCAAAGCCAAAAAGCCAAAAAAGCCGGCAGTTCTTGTTCTGAGGCCCACTGATCCTCTGGTCCCGTGGTCACCACGGGGTGTGGGTTCGGACAAAGCCGTGTTCATCGAAGCCCTGGGCCTGATGACAGTGGCACAAGGACCCCATTCTCTACTGTCCCCAGCTGTGTCCCCTCCCCCAGCGGGCCTGACATCAGAAGCTCTGGGCCAGACATCCTGGGAGCCCCCACCCTTGGGGCCGGGCTCAGCTGCAGGCACTCAGGGAAATTCACAAGGGAGCTGGCTGGGAATAGGCGTGTGTGTGTGTGTGTGTGTGTGTGTGTGTGTGTGTGTGTGTGTAGGTGTGTGTGTGTGTGTAGGTGTGTGTGTGTGTGTAGGTGTGTGTGTGTGTAGGTGTGTGTGTGTGTGTGTGTGTGTGCGCACGCATGGGAGTGTATCCTGCATGAACAGTGCAGCAGCTGCGGTAGGCTCCTCTGTCCACAGCAGGAAGCCGCCTGCATTTTTACAACCGATTTTTGAACCTAAGAGTTGAGGTTCCTTTCCAGCCTATTAAATGTAACCTTGTTGGTTTCAAGCCAATCTGACCCTTTGGAATCTGGCTTCCAGAATCACATTGTGCATTAGCTATGCCTCCAGATTCAGACAGGGAGAGCTGCCCTGCCGGGCTTTATCCCAGTGACTGGACAGGGTGCCTTCTGAGGGGCTAACCCAGGAGAATGGACTTCTGGTACATTCTTCCTGGGTGTGGTGGCCCAAAACACCTAATGCTGGTCTCAAGGCCCGCCGCATTTCTGGTCCTGGCTCTCAAGGCAAAAGGCGGCATTCCATGAGTGTCAGGACCTGAAGACCAGCTAATCCTTGCCCTCCTGTTTTGTGGAAGAACCCAGGATCTATATATCCAGGTCCTGGGTGAGGTCAACTTATTTGGTGACTGTAAAATGGACATCATCTTCATCCTCTTGCTGGATGAGTCCTCACAAATGTAGAGGTTCTCATAGGTCAGAGAAGGGAGCATGTGTGAGTTGGCTCAAGCTTCATCCCCTGGAGTTCAGGGCCGCTCCCACTGAAAGCTCAGACCTTAGCCAGCCATGCCAACACAACCTAGGTGGTGGCACCTATCCTGAAGCATCTAAGTAATGTGTGGCCCAAGGTGGCTGGGCCTAGGTTTCTCCTCTGGGTCCCTAGGGCATTGTCCTAGCATCTTCTTGGAATGACCTCCTTCTAGACACTGACAAAGGCTAGAAGAAAGGCGGCTCCTTTAAGGACAGTTTTGTGTCTTGTGCTGGAGGCGATCCTTGCACCTTGGGGGCCATGCAGCAATAAATGGAGAGGTGTGGGTGCACATGGCCACGGTGGGGACAGGCGCTCTCCTCTGGATGGGGTGTTCCTGGGAGCCTGGGCTTGGGAGAGCACAAGAGATGTTCTGGAGCCTCCGCTCGCTCGGGCATTCCACTCAGGCGCCTGGCTCTGAAATCCCACCAGAAATGCGGCTGCGAGAGGGCAGGCCGCTAAAGTGTCGTGGTCCTCTAGCCTACCCGTATTGAGAAGCCAGGTGGAAAGAAGCCTCTGACCCAGAGCTCTAGACCTCAGGCAACCGCGGCCTTCCTCCGGTTCCAACCCCCTCCTCGAAAGCGCCAAGAGCGGGCGTGGAAGAGAAAGAGATTAGATTTCGCTCCCCTCTCATCAATTTTCTGTTTAATGTCACCAGGCCTCATTGTGGGAGAGGGAAGCACGTCACCCAGGCTATAAATTTGTGGTTATAGTGCCTCCGGCCGCTTTTCTCCTCTCCGGGACAGGGGATGTCTGCGAGCAAGTGGGGATACCCGCGCCCGCCTGATCCTTCTCCGGATGCGGGTCCCGGGGCGGCTAGCTTCACAAGATCCGCGATGGCTCCGGGGCCGTGGCACTTCCGAACAGCTTTTGTTTCTGACTCCGACATAGAGGCTTTGGTTTTTGTTTTGTTTTGTTTTTTACGCCCACCTCAGGAGGCTTTTCTTGTTTGCATCTGAAAATCCTGCTACTTAAAAACCTGGTAAGAAGACAGCTACCCTGTCCCCCCAGTTGTGTCTGCACTTCTGGCAGGAAGGGAAGCAGCCAGTGTCCTCCTGCTGGATTCCCAGTGGGCGCGGGGACTGATTCAGGGATATGCAGGGTAAGGCACAGAGCTTTGTAAGCGCATTTGTGCCTGCCCGAGTGGAGCATGCCAGAAAGTGAGTGGGGGAACCTGGGGTTCAGGGCTGGTCGCAGGGCAGGTCTCTCTCGCCATCCTGGCTTCTGGTGAAATCATCCCGAGAGTTTCCTTTTGGAACCACTTGTGGAAACCTCCCTTGGTTGGGGAGTTAGCACCTCAGCTGATATTGATGCCTGAGAACCAGGGTGGAATGAATATGTTTTCGTAGAGGTCAGGGGGATAAAAAATGGATCAATCGACTGATTTTTAATTTAATGGATCAACTGTCCTGCTAACAGAAGAGGAAGTGGACACACCACACTCCAGCCGGAAGCCAGCACTCAGGAGGCCCAGCTGCCTCCAGGTTTGAGGAGACAGGGCTTTGCCACAGGCCCTGCCACTCTGTGGGAGCTTTGAGGGACATTTTATTTTATTTATAAGCATTACAAGTAACCAGGCCAAGGGCTCAATTATGCCCAGAAATTAGGGAGAAGGTGCAAAGTGTCTGTCTCACCTTACTGGTTCCCTCCCAGGATGGGGGGGTCTTCTGCTGGGTGTGGAAAAGGCAGAGAGCCCCAAAGCAAGACAGGTGAGTCCTGTGGTTGTGGGTTTTCCTAACTAGGGACCTTCTGTGGGGCAGAAATGGTGGTGAGGAAGTCAGGCCAAAGCTGGCTTTTCCCAGTATGAGGGCTTGGAAGAAACAGAGTGACTGGATCCTGCAAACCCTGGGCCTGGAGGTCAGCAAAGCTAGATCAAAGGAATCCCTGACACCCAGCCTGCACCTCTTCCTTCAGGACTAGAAGAAGCTGGAGCATCCTCAGGTTTACCTGCAACTGTGAAATCATGCAACAGAAATCTGGCTCCGGAGACTCAGTCCAGACAAACCCTGCCGTTTGACCCGTGTGAACAACATCTGCACAGTTGAGATCTGTAACCCTACAGTCACTATCCTTCCCTCAAAGCCAGGCTACAGCTAGCAGTGGAAGCAGGTGTTCTTGTGGGCTTGAAGCCATCTCTACATTGGGGACGTACCTGGAAACACACACACACACACACACACACACACACACACACACACACCACCACCACCACCACCACCACCACCACCACCACCACCACCACCACCACCACACGTGGACTGACCAGGCACTTGTTTCTAAGCAGGGTCACTTTTTCAGCCACTCAGCCACCCTGACCCATCCTTGAGAGTCTCTCTGATCACCCAGGCTTTCCCTCCTGGGCTCCCATAGTCATGGGAGGTGAGGGTGGGAGAGTACAGAGGGTACTTCTGCCCTGCCAAGTAGACTGAGGGCTATCTGGATCAGCCTCACAGGAAAACAAATCACTCCTTATTTAGGCGGACCCCCAAAGCTGTCCTAACATGCCTCCAAAGCCAACCCTGTTTGTTCCTCCAGAACCTTCCCAGGCTTAGGAGAAGCCTTCGGTGAAGAGACCTAGGAGGCTGGAGTTGTTGAGCTCTGGGGTATGGGGTATCTTCCACCTCCCCTGATCCCCTTTAGTACTGACATCACACTATCACTAGTAAAAGGGCCTGGAGAGGCCTGGTGATAGATGCTTCTGCCCTTTATGAAAATCACTTTAATTTACCCCAGATGGGTCTCCTCACTGATAACCTCACGCAACAAGCCCTCTGAATTATGCTTTCCGTGTGAACACACCAGGTTATATTTAGCCACAAATTACGACTGTGTTTAACAAGCACCTTTCCTGGGCATGGAGGGGGCTGAGCAGCCTCCTGACCTGGTTGGAGGAAATCGGGCAACAACAGAATTTAAACCTCCCTGGGAGGAAGGGAAGCCGTTTATCTGACTTCAAAGTGGTCTGGGGCTTCTCTCCTTGCTTTTTAAAACTTAGAAGCAGGTCTGAAGCTCTGTCTGCGTCCTTGAAGGGAAAACCTGTGCCTCCCACAGGGGTCCCTCCGGCCTGAGCCAGCTTCAATTTAGCAAAGCTCCAGGCTTGGTTTGGAGCTGTGTCAGGGAAATGCCTTGGGGAGGATGTTGGCTACGGGCACACCTGGCCTCCAGAGGTGTGTGGAGAAGAGAGGACTCACCAGGATCCTGCAGTTCTTCCCTTTCTGCTTCTGTGTTTTGCCCCTTACCTGGGCCTCAGCCCAGACTCCAGTTGGAAGGGGGCAGGAGCCCACAGATCAGTTCAACACCTCCTGTTCCCTCACCTCTGTGGCCAGCTAAATAGATGGGCTCTGTTTGAAAGTTCTGTTCTCGAGGCGGGTGGGGGTGGGGGTGGGGAGAAGCCCATTTACCTTTCGACAGGCACCCCCACTCTCTTCTCTCATTCTCAGGCATGGAACACCAAGCAGAACACACGTATGGGGACAGAACTGAGGGCTTGGCCACACTCAGACCCTTCTCCACAGTATTCCTTCCCTGACCTCAGTAGTGCTTCTAGGAAGACCCTGGGATGACTGAGAAGGCTCAGGGAAGGAGTAAGGATCTGAGACCTCCTCTTCCAACCGGTACCAAGGGGAGGCTTTGGAATTGTAACCCTTTGAGAAGAAGGGTGTGTGTGTGTATGTATATATGTATATGTGTACACACACACACACACACACACACACACACATATATATATATATGGTATCTTAATGCCCCAACTATCCCTTCAAATCCTGATTCTAGACTGAGATTACAATTTGGCTATCATCTCCCTGAGGGAGGAATATCAGGCCCTACCCAGGCCCTCCTGTTCCCCGACTTTCTCCAGCTTGGATCCAACCTGCATGCAATTGTACTGCTCACGTACAAACCCTCTCCCTCCAGGTCCCCTGCCCCTCTAGATCCAGAACCGTAGTGTAGCTCTCAGGCTCCAGCCTTGGGTCCTGGCCTCTGGACTTGGCCCTTTCACTTCTGGTGGGAAGAATTAAGAGTCAATTTTTTTGTCGTCAAGAAATTGTTTCTAATTTGCCCTCTGACTAATGGCCCAGGGAACAATGGAGAGACACCCAACACACAATTACCCCGCAGAGCAGTTGCCGCTGTTCTCTGGCCCAAGCAGGCATTTACAATTTTATGTAACTCGAGATACACCCCCACCCCCTTGTATTAAAAAGTGATTATTTATTCAATGAGTTCACACAGTAGGCTCTCTGTCATTTGGGAGCTGGGAGGCCTAGGCCTGCTTCCAGCCTCCTGCCTTCTAAGGGCAGTGGGGGAATGCTGGGGGAGGTACCGGGGTTTGTGGGTAATGGGCTGCCCCGCTACCGGGTTAGTCAGTCGTAATTGAGGGTGCTTGTACATGTGTGACGTGTGTCAGTGTGTTGTGAGATTTAAACTGTCTTTTTAAATTACATTTATTTATTTTTATGTGGGCCTGCATGCTGTGCTGCCTGGCCTGCCTGTTCCAAGAGTCAGTTCACTCCTCCTACCACGGGAGTAACCAGGAGGTCCCGGGATCTAACTCAGGTGTTTGGCGTGATTCGAGGCTCCAAACATTTTGCGGTATACATACACATGATGTGTGAGCCCACAGAATGCGCATGTAGACAGAGCACATGTCCAAAACTGCACAAGTGTTCACGGGGGCGCGCGCGCACGTGCACACACACACACACACACACACACACACACACACACACACACACACGCTATTGCTTGATGAAGTCTGATGTGTGAGCAGCACATCTGCCTACGTAGGGTATCCCCAGCCTAGAGGAAACCACGAAGGGAATCCGACAGGCTAAGGAGGTGGCTGGTGCATCCAGAAGCCATTGTGCCCTGGGCTAGCAACTGGGCGTCTGTGGCTGCAGCATTAATAAGGTACAATTTTTTAAAACTTTGGGTGACAGCTGAGACGCCAGTGCAAAAGCTGACCTATGGCTTATAGCCGTGTCTCCTCTCCTCTTTCTAACCCTCCCTGCTCCTTTCCCTCTAGACCCAGCAGCTCCCCAACTAAGGGTTATGACCCCTTTGGCAAACCTCTATCTCCAAAAATAGTTACACTGAAGATTCATATAACAGTAGCAAAATCGCAGTTATGAAGTAGCAACGAAAATAACTTTATGGTTGAGGGTCACTACAACACGAGGAACTGTATTAAAGGGTCGCAGCACTCGGAAGGGTGAGAACCACTGCTCTAGGAGGACCCCGATCCTCACGCCTTGTTCTTCTAAAATGAAAAACATTTGTTAGTTTTGGATAGCAGGAAGTCAAGGAGGAAACCAGGATGGTTTGCTCCGAGCAGATAGCGAGCCCAGCCAGACATGCCCGGGCCCGCCCGGGAGGCCGAGCCTTGTGAGAGGAACACGGGAGCTTATTTTGGTCTTGTGGAACTGCCGGGGGCTGTGCGCCCGCGCTGGGCAGCTGCCAGCCTCTGGCGGCATCCAGAGGCGCGTCGGCAGCTATTCGCTGTAACAACTATTTTGAAACAGTATTGAGCGAAGGAGGAAAAAGGCTACTAGACTTTAGTGAATGCTGAGGTTACAGAGGACGCAGAGGTGGGAGAGAGACAGCGAGGAGCCCAGGCCTTTCACACCCCGGGGGGGGGGGGAGCTCTCAGGGATATGAGACCACACAGAACCGGGGCTGGGGTGTGTGGACACAGCACATGGCGGGGGTTGGAGACAAATCCTCACGGCCAACTTTTAGGGATCCGGAGGTGCCGATCCCCAAGATTCTAAACCGGCTTGAGGAGGGAAAGAAACCTCGCGTTCTCCAGTCTAGCAGCAGGCCTGGGTGCGGATGGATTACCGGTGGGCCCTTCCGACTGCCTCCAACTGCCCAGTAGGGCTAGATCTCAAGCTCTGGGTTCTTTCCGGCCCGGCCTAAGGGACCCGGGTTACGCAAAATGGAAGGGTGGGTGCGGAGCTGTCTAGGCGCGCCCCTCCCCCACACCGGCCTTCCGGGTCCCCTCGGAGGATCGCCACGCCGTTGTCCTCGTAGGATCCAATTCTTTTCCTCTCTTCTCTTTTTCTTTTCTTTTCTTTCTTTTTTTTTTTTTTTTTTTGAGGGGACGGATGGGATGGAGGGGATGCGTTAAATGGGAAGATCGATATTAAGATCCCCGGATCAATAAACAAAATCAGTGAAAGAAAATAACGAGGAACTCGAATTTCAAGCACTCAGAAAATCCGCGGCTTGCAAGGGATGCTTACACCAACCGAGAACAGGGGCGCTCGCGTCCGGGGGCCTCCGGTTGCCAGCAGCGGTTTCTCCCGAGCCGGGAAGCTCCTCTGTGTGCGTACGAAGCGGGACACAGCTGCCCGCCGCCGGAGGGACCGGAATAACGGGGCTCACCTCAGGCGAAGCCCGGCCCGAATTCGCCGCCGGGTCCCCACCGAGCCGGAGTCTGCGCCCATCCTGCACAGGGCGGCGGGATTCAAACGCGTACTGGATAGAGGAGCGCTGATCGGATCTCCAGGAGATGCGCCTCCCGGCAGCTCCTGCGCCCCGGCGCCTAGCGGCCACCGCGCAGACGAGGACTCAATCGCGGGCTGACCTCGGGTCTCCACCCCGCAGTCAGGCTCGTCTATCTAGTCCGGAGAGCTGCGGAGACCCGGGCTTACCTGGGACGGGCGCCGGCCGAAGCCGGATCCCTAGCAAGGGGGAAATCCCGGAGTTCCCGCCCGCCACCCCCATCCTCCCAGGTCAGCGCGGCCCGCAGGGGGCCAGGCCAGCCCGGCAGTGCGCCCGCTTCCCCTTTCTCTTCAGATGCCTTTGATCCCCGGGCTCTCCGCCGCACCTCGGCTCGGGAGCTGCCTGGGTCGGCCCGCGGGGATCCTGGAAACCGTCCCCGGTTTATCTCCTTTCATCAAGCGGCCTTGGGCAGCCTTGAAACCGCGGAGCCAGTAATTGCTTTTTTCAGGGGGCCCGGTGCGGACTGGATAACAGCCAATCAGCGCCTTGTTTACACTTAGTGATGGACAGCCGGCTGGCAGAGTGCCAACCAATCATGACCGTTTCGCAGAAGCGAGGGAGGCGGGGAAAGAGAGGAGACCACAGGTCTCAGGTTTAACTCCTTTGTGTCCACGCAGGGGAGAGACTGGAAAAATCCAAAGGAATATCGCTGTGTCGTTTGGCATCTACTTAAATATACCCCCCCACCCCCAAGCACACACAGAAAAAGAGAAGCAGAAATTATGTATTCATCGCCACTAAGACATCACCTCTACTTCTTGAGAATAAATAACATTTGGGTAGGCAACCAAATCCTAACCGAAATATTTGCTTGCAGAATATTTTAAAAAGCGGTTTGATTCTGATTATGATAAAAGAGAATTGTTTAGAGGCTGCTTCCCATTGTAGAGAGAATTTTGCGAATGTGCAGGGACAGGCACTGAGAAATGCTAAGCATGGTTTTTCACACCATGACAACCACCCCTAAAATTACCAAGTGAAGATATTTTTAAAATGTAGGGGTCGATAGAAAAAGCAAATCCTTATCTCGGAAATGGAGCCTCGGTTTTTCACTTCGATGGTTGCTGCTCCGCAAAGTGTGTCGGAGGGAGATAATAATTGAGCGGACAGAGAGATGGCTGAAGAAGAAAGGTACATCTGCCTCTTAGGCAGGAGGAGGAAGGGCATTTATGGAGCCTTGTGGGCGTGCCTCAGGCCGAAGCGTATTCCTACTTTGGGCGGGGGGCGCCTGGGAGTGGAGGTACAGCGGGGCAATTCGGAAATCCGCGCTTGGAAGTTGGGCCTACGTGTAGGAGGTTCCGCCACCTGCCAGACAGACCCTCGGTATGGACAGGGCATCTGGTTTACAGCATGAGGCTATTTCTTCTATTTCTTCCTTTCTATTCTGTGCAAACAAACAAACAAAAAAACCCAAACGTTACACCTGACAAATTATAGAAAAATAAAACCCCAAAATCTCCCCTGGACACGGACACGCGCTCTCACTCCCGGGTGCTCCTCTCCCGCCCTGCGCCACCACATTCCCATTCAGCAGCAATGATCTGCGCAAAGGAGCTGCGCAGTCGCTGGGCTTGAATTAGGCGCCATCAGGCTTGGTAGTAGCCCTGCTGCTCCCTGATTGGCAGCTCCCTGGCCCGGCGCCAGCCTATTGGGAGGCCTGTTTACGCCGAATGAGTGGCACGAGCTCAGGGCCGTGGAGGGCCGAGCGGCCAATCAGCGCTCCGGCTGCTCCGGGCTGAGTGGCACGAGCTTATTAGTATGCAGGGCCCGTGGCTCGCCGCGCCGGGCTGCAGGTTTGAGAGCCGCTCTGGATGGGCTCGCTAGAGTCGTTGTTGTGGAAGCCGTGCATTCACAGTGCAACAGTCAGCACATTGAAAATACCAATAGGAATACAAACCAAAGTCACATTTACTGATTTAATTGTATTGCATTCAATTGTATCCAGGAAACAGCCTCCAGTAAGTAACTCAAATTGCTTTCATTTTAAATTTTTTTTGTATTTTTATTATTTTATTATTTTGGTTTTTGGGGGTTTACATTTTTTAAGCAGAAGAAATTCAGGATTGTGATGTTAAGAAATAATAGAGCTTCCCTTTTAAAATCCGTTATGCTGTTGAAAGGCTTTTTTAAAAAAAAAAAAGATGGACTGTATATATGAGTACGATATTATTTTTCCTCTGAAAAATTTTATCGATCGGTTTAAAATTCCCCCTGTAATGCGTCCTTGCTTTGCTCTGAGCGCTTGTTGTCTCGATCGACACCCTGCATTAAAAATAAATTATCGAGACAGGACAGAGACCGCCAAGCTTCGTTCAGCAAGAGCCTCGCGGGTAGCCCCGAATGGGCAAATAGTGATAGCTCAGCTCTGGAGGAACCGCGGGCGAACCCCAATTATTTGCTCCCCCATCTTACTCCCCTCCCCCAGCAATCTTGAATGGGATCCGCCCGGTCGTTCTGTGGCGCAGGGAACGGTCGGCTCTCCGTGGCCACGGTCGTTGCTTTCCGGGCCTCCGTGAGGGGACAGGAGATTAGAGGGGTACTGGCAGGTTTTCAGGTTCCGCTCCCCACAGACTTAATTCTTTTCAGAACATTTCCTTCCCCCCCCCTTCTGGAAGAGTTGGGGTGGAGGAGGGGGGCTGAGCAGTGGGGCGTCTTCATGCGGTGCCTTGTGGGCAGCACGCGGGCTCAGGCCACGACCCGCGTGGCGTGGTCCGGGGACCGGTTCATCCCCCAGAGCGGGGGTCTTGCAACACCCAGTCCCCCGTTCCTATCTGGGCTGATGGGGGGGAGGGCGTTTCGCAGGGAGCGGGTTGTGTAGCGACGCTGGAGCCCTTCGCTCCCGGCGCGCTCTTGGCTACGGCCTGGCCTTGCAGGCCCCATTGCGCCCACCCGCGAGGGAAACTCGGCAGGAGGGAGCCCACGGACCCCAGAGCTTGGCCTCCACCGGAGGACAAAGGCGTCTCAGACCCGGCGTTTAGATGCGAAATTTGAAAACAAAGCAAACCTTGAGCTGGGGGTACGAGTGCTGGCCTAGCCTCGGGAGGGACCGCAGTTCTGGGGGTCACGCCCAGCCACCCGGGGGAGGATTTCTGGGGTTCGGGTTCTTTAGAGGTGCTCTTGTCGGCTACTCTCCGGCCGCGCGCGGCTCTCTGCCCGCTGCCACTGTTCCAATCCTGCCCGGGGTCCATTGCGGTGTCCTGACCCGGGGTTGGGCTCTGGGAGGCCTCGGAGTCTCCGGACTCGGCGAACTGCTGCCCCTCAGCTTCCGGCCGCGGTTCTCGGACTCTGGCCTCAGCTTCTGCCCTTCCTGGCTCCGTTTGGAGCCGGGTCTCCCAGGCCCAGGGCGCGAGCAGACCGGGGCGGCGCAGTAGCTCTCGGGCAGGACGGAACACAAAGAAAAGTCCCCTCCAGTTTGGCCAGAAGCACAGCGGCGGGTACCGGAGGCATAACCCACCCCTTGTTTGCGTAGAAAGTCTAGCAGGCTTGTGAGAAAGGCACGGACAAGCCGGCGATCGGCCCGCAGGGGGTGGAGAGGAAGGCTGCTGCGTGAGCTCAGAGCCCGCGTCCCGAGAATCGCGGGCAGCCCCCACTTTCGCTCCTACTTTGAAATGTCTTACTGGGGGTGGGGGCCCAGAACAAAAGCCCAGCGCACACGACTCCCCCGGAGACCGTCGCGAAGCCTTGTACCGCGCGCGCAGCCTCCGACCCAACTTCGGCCCTCGGCGCCTTTGAAGCCGCAGGTTCCTGACCTCCCTCCCCTTCCTCCTTTCCCTTTGTCCTGCCCGGCGCCCTCCGGGGTTCGAGAGGCGCCGGCCTGGGTAGGGGCACGCAAGTCCCTCTCCAGCCCTGGGCAGCCCCTCCCCTAACCCCGGCGCCTTCTGCGCCTCGGCCCTGCTCGAGCCTTCATCGCCTTGGCTATCGCCGAGTAGGCCCAGCGCGAATTATTTGTTGTACCCGGGGAGAGTGAAGCTCCCCAGAGGGAAGAGAGCACCAAACCCCTTTGTATGCAGTTTGAGCACAAAGAGAAGTCTTTGTGTAGTCCCGTTTATTTACAATGCAAAATTCTCCGAATAAATATTAAAAAAGCTTATCAGCTGAGCAAATATGTATTCACTTAATACATTATGTTTTCGGTTATAGATTAAATCAGACACAAAATAGTGTGCAAATAAGACACTGTAGAACTCAGAGCATAAAATATAGCAATTTTAAATGGTATTTACGAAATAGAAAACATCTTAATCGCTTTGTTGTCACGGTGGGATGGCTTTTAAAAAGGTTTTGATTGTCTGCAAAGTTCACAGTTAAGAGTATCTCCGTTCTGTTGGAACCGAGACGAAGTGTTAAAACAATGCATATTTCGGAAATAAGGAGAGAAGTATTCGAAATGGAGGAGGGTCGAGAGACTTTGGTCGCACGTGCATGGTGGTTGTACAGTTTATTTCGCTTGCTCGGTTGCTCCTCTCGGAGTTTGAAATTGTCTCCGATTTCGCCCGGGAGCAGACTTCCGCGGTGGGAGGGGTAGAAGAAAAGGGAGAGGAGGGTCATTTTAAGCCAGCCCTGCCAGAGATGGGAATGGAAGACCCGAGGACCGAGGTCTGCTGGGACCCCGACGCAGGAGAAGGCTGAGCTGTGCTTGGTCTGTGCTCCTTCCCTGCAGGGTCGACCTAGGTGCCACGCGGGGAGAACAGCCTTGGTTAGGTGATCCCGAGCAGGCGCTGGATGGAGAAACATTGTGGCCGATTTGGGAGGCCCAGAGAAAACAATTTCTGACTCTCTGAGCCCCCTCCCCCCCAAACCCCCAATCCGCAGAGGAAGATCCTGGGCGAATTTGATTGGGGGGCGGGGTGATTGTTCCAGCCTCACCGGGAAGCTCCGGGCTCGGGGACAGCAGGCCAGGCACTGCGGCGTAGCGGCCCAGGTGATGCCGGCGGCGGTCGAGGGGTGCCCGGAGCCCAGGGGACGCCAGTCTGGGGTTGTGGCACAATGCTGGGGTGGGGGGGCGGTCCCACTGGTGCTGAGTGGGGGACGACATTCAAAAGAATGGACTGAAAGACGCATGGGGGGGATGGGAGAGAGGAGAAAAGGAAGGTTATTTAAAAAAGAACTCTTGAGTTACAATCAATAAAATTACTCGCTTAATTAGCATGGTTATTCGGTTAAGCGGAATGTAGTAAAAGCTGGACCTCAGAAAGACAGGCGGGGATGGGGGGGGGCGAAGCGTGGACCCCGGGCTTTTTCCTCCGAGACACCTTTGGGCAGCGGGGGAGGGGAGAGGGTGTGCGTGTGTGTGTGAGTGTGTGTGTGTGTGTGTGTGCGCGCGCGTGCGAGTGTGCGTGATGGCTTCGCAGATTTGGGTTTTTATCACCCAGCGGAGCCAGCAGCCTCTTCGCAACGGCGCCTTCGCCGCAGGGACTCTCAGGGACCAGAAAGGGAAGCTGCGCGCAGCGCGGTTGGGTTGCCTCTGGCTCTTGCAGGCCAAGCGTGGCTCGGACGGTGCGTGTGTGCTCGCGGACCCGCGTGCAGGGCGGCTCCAATGACCCGGCGCGTAAGCGTGTGCAGTAGGGAGTCCTCCGAGCGCTCCCAGCCTCGCTGTCCGGTCTGGATGCCACACTGGTTGGCGCGCGAGGAGGGGGACCGTAGCAGGAGGGGCGGGTACCCCGGGCGAGAAGAACCCCCTAGTCACCGAGTCTCTTCTGCTTGCCTCTGCAGACCATGGACCTGCACGGCGGTCGCCGGCTCGGAGCGCGGCCGCCCGCGGAGAAGCCCAGTCCGCCGGTGTGCTGACCGGCTCGGCTGTCTGTGCCTCCGGTGACCCCGGACACCGCCTCCTGCGCGCCGCCCGCGCGCCGCCTGCACTCCCAGCCGTTCCCAGGCCCCGGCCACGCTGCTTGCTGGAGGCGGCGGCGGCGGGCCGGGGCCGGGGCCCGGCATGGATGGCCGAGACTTTGCGCCGCCGCCGCCTCATTTGCTATCGGAGCGCGGGAGCCTGGGCCACCGCAGCGCCGCCGCCGCCGCGCGCCTCGCCCCCGCCGGCCCCGCCGCGCAACCGGCCGCGCATTTCCAGCCCGGAAAGTACTTCCCGTCGCCGCTGCCGATGGCTTCGCACACAGGTCAGTGTCCGGCCGGGGCGGGTGCGGTACGGGATGCCCTGCCGCAGCCGGAAACAGTGCCCAGTGCCAAGAGCGCCGGCTCCTCCGCTTTTCGGAGCTTCGGTTTCATTTCCCTGCGCAACGCCGAGCGGGCCGCGCTCACGGGCTTGCCCACGCCGCTTCCAGCAGTCTTTCCCGGGCTACCCCAGGTCACGCAGGGAAGCCCGAGAGCAGTCATCAAACCAAGCCTTCAACTCCTAGCCAACCTCCCCCACCACTTTCTGCAGAAGTAAATTCTGCGGAAGCCTCTTTTCTGCATTTTGCATTCACCTCGTTAAGACGTTCAGCGTCTGAGACACCGTGGCGCTTTCTGCAGGGACCGAACGACTGTGTGGCTGGGGGAGGGGGCCAGGGCGCGTCCGGCCCGCGGATTAGAGAGCCGTGTGCGCCCGGGGAGCGCTAATGGGAACTGCTAGTGTAAGACGAGAAAATCCTGTTTCTATATAAAGCCTTGAAGTGTCAGGGCGAGAATGGGTTTGCAGGGGATGCATGCGCTTTAACAAGTGCCTCTGGTATCCTGCTAACGCAGGGGCTAAGCGTGGCCCGAGTACGGACCGCACATCCCGCACCGCGGGAACTCAGAGCGGCGCTCTGCTCGGGATTTCGGTGCAGGCGAGTCCGGGCTCTTTAGCTTCAAGACCAGAGACCCTGTGCTGTTCTGATCATTCCCGACACGCCCCCGTGTTGCGGCCCACTGATGTCCCCTTCCCCAGGGGTCTGTCCTTGGTAGCGCTGACCCAATCTCTGGAGCGAAGCCGCAGCTGGCGGGGAAGTCACTGACCAGCGTGGGCGGAGCTGGGGGAGCCTAAGGGACTGCGCGTGGACCTGCCGGGTCACCCTCGCAGGTCGGCTTGCTTTTGTTTACAGTTTATTCTAAACATCAGAAATATTATTTGCTGCTTTATTTTTCAGTTTGGCAGTAACGGTTATTATTATTAGCTTGATGAACCGTGAATAGTAATAAAATTATATCTGCTTTAATGGGATTACAATTAGTGTGTGGATTAAAACGGATGGCAACGACAGGGCTAGAAGGGAAAATATTGGTAGGAAAGGCAGTCAAAAAGGAAAAAAATACCACATTTTCTTTTTTAAAAAAATCCTTGAAATTGCTTAATTACTAAAGGGCCTTCAGTTTTTCTGGCACGAGGTTAGTCTGAGTATGCAGCCCTGGGCTAGAGTGGCCAGCCTCCTGCTCGCGGTGAGCCCGCTTGCCTTTCCAGCTGGATCCTCAGCGAGGCTTTGCCTTCATCTCTGTGGCCCCCTTCTTTTTCTTTTTCCTCTCCTTTCTCTCCATTTTTACCCCTTCTAGATTTATGGCTGGAAAGAGAAAGGAAAGTACTCGACTGATCAATTGATGAATTTAAAATATCTTTCCCCTATATCCTTGAGGTTATTGTCTATTCTTACCGATGCACCGAGATGCTGCCCACTCAGCTCTGGCCCATTGGGGAGGGGAGGGAAGACTTTGACGCGATGGTGGCGGCAGCAGGGTCAGTGCCCAGCTTCCCCACCAGCCTCAGCTTCTAGTGACAGTCTGCAGGGTTGAGGGTCTGAGGGATGCCTCTGCCCTCTTCCTCCAGTGTGCAGTGCCCTCCAGCCTGGTAGGTCATAGTGCTGCAGAGAGCAAGTTTCCACAGCAGTACCCAGGCTGGCTGGGGCTCTGCCCCTTGGGGGGCAGCTAGGCCAAACCCAGCTCCCTATCAGTTTGGGTCACTGCTGCCTCCTGCCCCCAACTCACCGACCGGCCCTTAGCCCAGTCAGCTCTTGGGCAGCAGCCATTTCTTCTTTTTTCCCCCCCGTGTTTCCAGATCTGGGTAATGCCCAGTCAGGTAGGAATGTGGCGAAGTGGCCTGGACCTTTGTCTTGCTCATGCTAACTTGGACCACGTGGTTCTTGGACTACAGGCCACAGAGAGCTGTGAGAAACTGTACCAGGTCTTAGTCTGTGACCCCACACTCTTCCTGGTTCCTGGGGGCCCTAGAGGGCTCCCTCTTTCAGTGCTGGAGGGGCCATGTGTCTCCTGCTTCCCAAGGCTCAGTTGTCATCCCCTTGGGCACCAGAGGAACCCATTGTGTTTGGAGATGCTGGACTGGGTCGCCATGGGAAGCCCAGCCGCGCTGTATGGGTCTGGAAGCCTTTTGCGACTGTTAAGAGCCAGGATAGCCAGAATCCCGCGTTCGTTTTTAGAATCTTGCTACACGTATTTTTAAAAACGGGAGTTATACTCAATTCCCCTGTACTTTAGCCTGCGTCTGTGTGGGTCCTCATTTAGAAAGAAAAAAAAAAGTTAAGGGATTTGCCTTTAGATCTTGAGTGTGGATTTCATGTGCGGATTTCCAAATGGCCACCTTCTTCTATTCTCCCTCTCCCTGTGGATGGCCTTGGCCCACAGGCCAAGGCTGCAGTAGTTCAGCCTGCCCCTCCCTGCCCCAACTGCTGAGCCGAGAGCAAAACTGCTGGGGAAGAATCTTCCCTGAGTCTGCATAGGATGCAGACACCCCCCCCCCCCAGGAAGGGCCTCCTTGTATGGCATGCTCTTCCCACCTGCCTAGTCAGGCTGGGCTAAGGGGTCTCTCCACTTCCTGTCCTGCTTCATTCCACCTGGTACTTTGATGGTGTCAGCTTGCAGGACCCTAAGGGTCGATGTTTGGGGTGGGGGGTGGGGGTGATGGGCTCCAGGGCGTCTTCCATTGTTTTCCCTGAACTGAAAGTGCAGTAGCTTTACATCCGAGCTGTAGGTTTATGGTAAAGCACTGCTCCCTTAACCTTGTCACCGAGAGGTGCAATTAAAATGTTTGGAACCAGTATTTTTAGTTCAGTGTTAGATTTTTTTTTTCTTTTTTGTCTTTAATACAGATGGTCCGGAGGCAAAGCTGTGAAATCTAGGGATGGGGGGGAACACACACACACACACACACACACACACACACACATACACACAAAGGAAAAAATCGACATGAACTAATCTAGGTTTTCTCCTCCGTGCTACTGCCTGGAGTTACTTGGGGGGATCTCTTCTCTCCCCGGGAACGGGTTTAATCGGGAGGCAGCTGGCTTCGGGAGAAACTCGGGAGCTGTGTGCTCGAACACCCCTCCCCCTTTCCGGCTGGGTCAGCTCCTGTCCTATCCTCCTAGAGTCACACCCCCTCCCGCCCCCGGGGCTGGGGCTCCACCAAGGGGCTGGTTCACTTCTTGGTGTGAATCCTCTTTTTGGACTCGTCCATCCCCTTTGGCTTTGGGGTGTGATCCAGCTTGGCCTGTGCAGCCATTGGCCTGTGCAGCCATGTGTCTTGGCTACAGCTTTGGGGGGGCGGGGGGGAGATTCGGGCAGGCTCTTTCTGGAGGGAGACTGCCAACCTATTTCCTGTTAAAGGCGCTTTGGATGACCAGGTCTCCGAAGTAAAATAAAACAATCAACCACCCAAACTCTGCCTAGCCTCACAGATTTAAAATATAAATAAATAAAAAGACAATTTCCTGTGTAAAAAAAATAAAAAAAAGACCCCATCAAAGGTGTCCCTCTCATCATGAGGGTGTTTTTTTTTTTTTGTAAAGAAAAAAAATACATTTTCGTAAATACCTCATTAACTCCGCCGCACGATAGAGTGTCTCTGCAGCAGTTACCAACATTAAGTAGGTGTGAAAAGAGTTACTTTCCGAGCTTCTATCCATTCTGCTCCGCAAGTGACAGAGCTAGACATCAAAGCTACCGCTGTACCCAACGGAGCCGCGGGGATCCGGGAATCTGGCGGCTGCATAGACTGGGCCGGCTGCGTCAGCCGCGCCCGCTCCACCAAAGCTGTTTTTGGAATGTGGGTTTTTTCTCAGTGGGGCCTACGCTGCCACCATGTCTGATTATTCCTATAGGGGAAACATCGAGTTCTCCAGTGGAATATCCAAGGCATGTGAGCAATAGGGCGAATTGGTGGCCGGGGCGAGAGTGACACGGTGCAAATAGCACATCTCCCCGGAAAATACGGCACCCCCAAACACTACTCGGTTATTCTTAGAAATCTCCCTCGGTTCCCTGTGAGACAGAGTTCAGCAGCCCGCACAGACAGGGCAGAAACGCATAGGAGGCAGTTAGGATAACATGGATGTGGCTAAAAATACCCCTCAGAAACACACATAAAAAAGCCAAATCCAACAACAGAACGAGCTAAAAATATTCCAGGCTTTGGCAAAAAGCACAGAGTTAAATAAATTATACAAGAGCCATTCATGGGAGCAAGTTGACTTTCTCTCTTACGGGAACTTGGTTCAAGCTAATAAAAATAATAATTTACTAGCCACTGAGCTTTGCATGAGTTTAAATTTAATTGGTGGGGCTTCTGGCGTTTGTCACTTCTTGGCGATTAGTGGGCTTGCCCTGGCCTGGGGCAGGGTGTGTGTGTGTGTGGTGGGGGTGGGGTGCTGAGGCCAGGGTCCCAGGCATCGGAGAAGGGTCTCTGGGGAGCAGAATTCGGTGCTAATACAGAAGGCCAGAGGAGGCAGGAGGCTGCTTGGGGTTCTATCCAGGAAGACAGAGGAGGAACAAGCAAAGCTTGGCTATTTTAATTTGATAAATGATTGTACACCTTTAAGAGTGTGTTTTAACAATCAAGATACACTCCAGCAAGTTGATAGGATGTTCGCTGTCAACTTACATATGTCATCAGAGCAGGCTGTGAACATAAATAACTCGGGAGCTTCAGGAGGCTCACGGGCTCTCAGAGGGGAGGCAGCAGGTCGCACCCCAACCTCTCACCCCCTACCCCCACCCATTCTCTGTCTGTGTCTGGAGGTCCTAGGCGGAGGAGTGAAGGGATGTGGGAATGAATGCTTCTTTCTGTTTGTGAGACTGGGTTGGGACCATCCTCTCTGAGGAGGTCTCTCTCCCGCCAAAATAAAAGGAACCAGCCAGGACTTCTTGTTCAGAAAAAACCGTGTGGACTTAGGCAGTGGATTTTTAAGTGAATCCAGTTCCCTGACATTTTAAACTTCCACTCTGGTGTGAGTGTCAGGGTGGCATCCTTGGCTCTCTCGTTCTTCCCTAACCAAACACCCCCTAACTCCCCATTCTACTGACCCCTGCAACTCCCCCAAGGACTACATTTCCCAGAATGCCTTGGTCCAGCTCCAGACTCTGAACTGGGAATTCCCAAGCACAGATGATAAAGTTCAAACACTACCACTGGGAATCAGGGCTTTCCGGGCAGCGGAAGGGAGCCATGGTGGTCACCCCAGTGCCTCTTTGCCCTTCTTCCTCTGAGGCCCCAGGAGTCCTGCCTGTATCCTCTTTACCACAAACATCTGACTCTTAAGTCCCCACAGTGGTATAGGCTGCCCTATCCCCTGGATCCTGTGCAGATTGATTGTGGAGGCCAAAGTCCCGAGAGAGTTCTAACCTACCTCCTCACCCCTGCTGCCCCAGCTCAGCCTGCTTCGGAATCACGTTGGAGGGGCCTAGGGGCCCTGTCCTCAGCCTGGCACAGCAGGGGAGGTCTCTGCCTGGGGAGTCCTTGAGGAAATGCCTTCTTGCAATATTGACCAATATGACTCTAGAGATCTCCCAAAGAATCCCAGGACGCAGCTGCTGCCTCCGACCCTTTGGCAGGCAGGTCCCTGAAACTCCTTTATCCAGAGGTTCTGAAGTCCCTGATCCTGCAGGGGAGGGAGGTGGCCTGCCCAGGAGGCCTCCAGATTGGGTGTGTGTATCTCCTTGGTTTCAGACAACCGGTGAGCTAGCTTCAGGATTCAAAGCACGTGCCTTGTCTCTTTGGCAAATTAGGTGACTTACTCTGTCCCATGTCCAACCCCTTTGCCTGCCAGGGAACGTCTCCCCTGGGGTTCCTGGTCCCCATTAACCTCTGGGACCTCATTCTCCTCCCCAATAGACATGGTGTAACAAGCAAAAAAAAAAAAACAGAATCACAACCACTGTGCAAGGCCTAGAAAATCACCTCTCAGCCCCACCCTGCCGGTAAGGAGCAGGGCCTCGAAGGGCCTCCGGCATGGGACGGCACTCCGCTTTGGCTCCGACGCTCTGCCCGCTGACGTTTTTATGGGATAATATACCGTTTAGATCACGCAGGCCTATTTGTCAGTGGGCTGCCCCTGTTTGTCGTAATATATAATACCACTGCCTCCTGTGGCCCTGCGAGCAGCTGCCACCGTAGGCGTGGGGCGTGGGCTCAGGGGAGGTGTTAGTGGGTGCCGAAGAAGGGGACACCCTTGCCCCGTTTCAGGACCAGCTCTGGGTTCACAGTGGACCTCACGCCTGGTGGAGAGGTGTCCAGTGTCCAAGCTTAGACACATCAAGCCGCTGCTTGTAGGCTGCAGCTGCAGCTGTCTACATGATTAGATTCCAGATTCTGTGGGCCAGGAAACATCTCTTTCATTATGACCTGGGGGAGCGAACAGGTGGGTTGGCTCCTGTCCCTTTCCCCCCACCCCCAGCCCCAACAAAGAGTCCAGTGTCTGAATGGGAAGGCTTTTCGGCTGGCTGGAGACACTGCTCACTCCGTTATTGGTAGAGTATCCACTGCGTGCCTGCCGCTGGGAAGAAAAGGCAAGCAAAGCAAAGAGTGGGATCCTACCTCGGAGCAGGGATGCGATTTTTTTATTCCCCCAGGGGAAGACTGGAGTGAAGGATGATTGTGCTTCTGAACTACACATGGGGGGTGTGCAAGGCAAAGAACAGGGTGATTCTGGGGTGTCCTGCCCAAAGAGCAGAATCAGCCCGACTAGTAAGAAAAGAACCCGCCAGATATAGTCCTCGTGCGAGAGCTGGGCTCTCTTTCCCTCACCTGTCCGTCCTTTTGTGGTAGAACAGGGGGGCTTGCTTTCCCTGCCTTTTGCAAAGGCTCCAGAGGAGGATCCACGGAGGGTTCAGGATGGGACTGGACTCCTCAGGGCCAGCAACCTGGGAGTGGGACAGGACAGGGTGAGGACTGCATTGAGGAGGATGTAGGAGCCTGAGGTGAGCACCCAGGACACTGTGGAGAAGGGGATTCCCTTTAGGGTGGGTTCCCTTGTAGGCCTGGCAGGTTTTCTCCCCTTTTCGAAGCCCAAACTACACACCTGGATATAGCTTCCCAGCCAGCAGCTGCCAGGTGACTGACACACACACACACACACACACACACACACACACACACACACACACACACACCCCAAGCATACATGTGACAGTTCACACCTGCTCACTGTTCTCAACCCTTTGGGGTTCACATCCCAGTGGCCGTGGCCAGAGCCATTGTCATCCAGTGACAGTGAGTCCTTTTCCTCTAGGGCTTCCTGGATCACCCGCTCCAGCCTTTGATCTCTGCCACCTACTGATGGAGCAGAACTGCAGGCCCTGTGACCCTCTGTGACACCACCCAAGGCCTCCCCTAGATGTCTGCTAGTGTCGCTAGTGTCGTGAGCCCCCTCAGCTTCTCCGGGCACCCCATGAAGTTGGCCCTGCCCTTTTCTGAACTCCTTTTCACAAAGATGTCCCCATGTTGAGCTGACCATGAGCAGGAGGAGTGAGCCTATTCCTCCTTGCCGGGTTGCTGGTCAGTCCCCACCTTAACCCTCTGCCTACTTCATGCTTGGCCACCGAACCTAGAGATGCTGCCCGGGCTTAGCTCTGCTGTCTCCCTCTCAGATGCTATGTCTACTTCACCACAAACATAAACAACTCAGCAAAGTCCTTCCCCAAAGCTCTTCTCGATTCTCTTGACTTTCCACACTCCGGTTCCTCTGCTCGTCCTTGCTAGCTCTCACTGTCTCCGTTCGAGGTCCCTGTGCCTGTTACAGAAGGACTCACACTCAGCCTGCCCTGACTCAGCCCCCTGCTTCACTCCTCTCTATGCAAGGCCCATCTGTCCCTAGCTAATGACCTGGCCTCTAGAGTCCTGGCCCCTTCTTGCCCTGTGCCAGGCCCCCTCAGGCTCTGCCAGTTCCGTGTACCAAAGTAGCCTCTCTGACCCGGCCAGCATTTCTTTTTTTTTTTTTTTTTTTTTTTTTTTTGGTTCTTTTTTTCGGAGCTGGGGACCGAACCCAGGGCCTTGCGCTTCCTAGGCAAGCGCTCTACCACTGAGCTAAATCCCCAACCCCCGGCCAGCATTTCTATGCACCATATCACCCCCAGGTCATCGGGTCACCTTGTGGGAAACTTGCCTGGAAACCAACCCCCATTTTGAGACGTTTCACAACCCTTTGGGTATCCTAAAAATAAACTTTTAATTTTCCTTAAGGTAATGCGGAAATTGAAACGAAATTAAATTACAATACATCTTAGGCTAACCCCGAATGAGGCCTTATCATTTTCAGAACATAAAGTTAAGAAGAAAACAACAACAACAAAAAATTGCACACAGAGTCATCCTATTTGTCTTTTAGAACTCTGCCGATTTATAGTAAATAAAAAAAAAAAAAAACCCAGAATGATCAAGTGCAGAAGGGCCTTCCATAGGTGAGCAGGGGACACGTCTTCAGACATAGGCTAGGAAGGTGGGGCCCACAAGGGTGCTGGGGTCCACAGGACCCTCCTGTTGGCCAGGATACTGGATGCTTCCTACCTGAATCTGCACTTCTGTCTTCTGCAGAAGCAGGTCTGTCCCCAGTGTTGCTGGCTGCCCTCCAGTACCTCCCTTTGCCCTCCTGGGGGTTCCCCTGTGTGCTCTGGGCTCTGTGGGAAGGCTACACCACCCTATGGTTCTGTCTCCTCTCGATACATATTCATTAGCTCTTGCAGGACGGTTAACAAATATCCTCCTCATCATCGGGAGTTTAAAGCAGCAAATGTTTATTATTTCAGATTCTGTGGGTCAGGAATCTGGGGCACAGGGTGGGTTGAACCGCAGATATATTACTAGTTCTTGCCCCTGGGGCCGTCAGGCATCCTTCTGAGGGGGCAGCATTTTTACTCAGAGAAAACCAGAGAAGAGGGCAAGTTGGAGGACACAACCCACAGTTTCTACAAGCTCCCCTGGAGGCGATGGCCCCTGACTTTCATGGCATTCTAGTCACGCAGTCAACCTGAAGTCCCACCCATACTTTGTGTGTATGTGTGTGTGTGTGTGTGTATGTGTGTGTGTGTGTGTGTGTTGGGGTACAAATAGGGTAGATGCCAGAAACATGGGAGACTATCCTAGCATTCCCATGACCATACCAGGCCCCTGCTCCCCTCACACCCTGGTCTCGGGATGCTGGCTCGCAGAGACCTCTTCTTAGGGTTTATTCCTTCAAGTGGAAGCCTCTCTTCTCACTAAGGCCTTCCTGCCTTTCAGCCTTGTTCCGACCTCTAGGTATCTCAAAGCTGACTCCACGCACCCCTCACCCCACTTCTCTGTCCCAGCTTTTCTTCTGGATCCCTCCAGCATTGCTGTAGACTCCGTTGTGAGCTGTCCCCACTCCTCAGGACTCTGGGGACGCCTGAAGTGTGTAAACTTGTCCCTTCTCCCAGTCAGAATACTGTCTGCCACAGACCCAGCAGCCTGAGCCCTGACAGAAGCCATTTCCTAGCTGCACCACTACCTAGGGGTTTGTGTGGTTTGTGTGAGACAGAGAGCCAGGCTACAGAGTGCAGGGCAGCACGTGGCTTCCCCAGATTGCAGGCAGGGGTAGGGAGTGGGGTGTGAGCTTGGAGCCACACAGGCTCTCAGAAACTCAGACTGAGCTGGGGTAGAGCCTCCTCTGGATGATGCACAGGTCTCTCATTCTGTGGCCTGGATGGCCACCATTCGTGTCCTCTGATCCAGGCAGAATTTCCTCAAGTCTTCCCTTTGCCAGCTGCCCACCCAAGTGGGGTCAGAGCTCATCCAGGCTCCCCGGAAGGCCCTAAGGAGACCCCCAACCTTACCCTTGCTCCCACTTCCCTGTAATAGGCAGCTGGCCCTGAGCCTGATGCTAGAAAAAGCTAATCTGAACACCACCATACATCTAGGTGTCAATCATGGTCAAGCTCCTCCTCCAAAGCCGCTGGGGGATGCTTCTAAGGACTGTATTCTACTGGTTCAGCCCCAGCACTGAGCCCCCAGACCCAGTCGAGGTTCACCTGTACCTTCAAACTCTTAAGTAGACAGGGTAAGAATCAGTTGGTGCCTTACCAACCCTTCCTTGAGAGCAGGACCTGCCTAGCATAGCAGGGGCTCAGGGAGGTCATTCTCTTGCTTTCCCACTGCATATGCACCAAGGAGGGAGTTCTTCCTGTTGTGACCCCTGACTCCATAACCTGTAACCTGTGGTCCAGCCTGCTGTGGTGAGTTATTGGTGGTACTGAGCTTCAGGCCCGGTGTGTGTGTGTGTGTGTGTGTGTGTGTGTGTGTGTGTGTGTGTGTGTGCGCGCGCGCGCGCGCACTGTCAGTTTCTATCAAGTCTCTTGCTGGGTCCTTCTTAGAGGCCCCTTCAGGCTGGCCTCTCAGATGGCCAGCTCCAGTTGTCCGTCCTGAGGCGCTTGATGCCATGGGTGTGACTTTTCTAGCCTTAGAAACTCCCTCGCTCCCTCACTCAGATTCCTGAGCAATCACCATATTTCTACCCTGGAGTTGAAGTTGCCTTTTCACTCACACTGTCCTTAGAGACGAAGGCCTTGTTTCATTTCCACGCTGAAGGGAGCAAGGGCAGACAGCCTGCCACAGAGGCATGGCTCTCTGAAAGCATCCCGCACCGGAGAGCAACACACCCGGTGGGTACGGCCTTCTCCTGAGGTGGGAAGGGTGCTCCGGCACACACAGCCTGAGTCCTGTGTTCCTTAGCTCCACTGTGCTGCCTTGTCTGATCTCCGTGTCTCCACTGGAAGCGACTGCTGGTGCCCTGTGCCTCTGAAGGGAGGGTGTGGACCCGTAGGCATGTCAGCATCCTGGTCCTCACGGGCTGAGCGGTCCCCACCTCTGCTCAGCAGCCTGGCAAAGTGATGCAGCGGTGCTGAGAAATGACCACGGTTTCACGCTAATCGGATCCCCAGGCCTCTGTCCCACTCTGTCGGTGGAGTCTCACAAGGCCTTTCAGCACTTAGGGCACACCCCAGCCTCTCTTTTGCACGTGCCTCTATGCTTCTGGCCTCTCAGTCCTTTCTCTTCGCACCTCAGCCTGGGAGGTCTGAGAACCGGGACCTGTCCCTGGGAGAGCGTACCAGAATCGGGCAGTTGCTTTCTGCTTCTCCTTGCCCCGTGTCCTGCTTTCTGGAGCAGAAGGCAGCTGTGTTGCATGCTTCCTTCCCAGGACGTTCTTCTTCCTTTCTTACTGCAAGATCCTTGTGTCCTGGGTTAGCCTAGATACGATGTCTGGTACCAGGCCAAGTGCCACAAGACACAAATGCCCGCTCGGCCTCTCAGACATGCGGCAGAAGGCTGAGTGGAGGGTCCTGCGGTGGTGAGGAATCCAGGGTGGAGCCTTCACTGGGAAGAGGTCAGCCAGAGCACTTCAGGGAAAACCCTGAGAAGAGGAGTTTGGGAGGGCTGCCATCAGTTCCCTCCAAACGAGAACACAGAATGGGTCTCAGCGACTGGAGACAGCCATACCTGAGGCAGTTGTCTGGGAAATGACAGGATCTGACGCTGGCAGAACAGATCCAGAATGCCCATGGCCCTGCAGCATCCCTGTGGAATATGGTGTCCCTTGGGTCCCCAGAGGACTACAGCTATGCCAAGTCATGTTGGAATCCAGGCCCTGGGTGCCTTCCTCCCCAGTTTTCGGGACAGATGGTTCCTGTGGTCCTCTGGAATTCTCCCAGTCCAGTGTGGAGGTTGACCCAGGGCCAGAGGCCACCCTGTGCTGTCCCTGCTCTGTGACACAGGCCAGTGTCTGCCCTGCCTAGGTGTGCGTTACCAGAGGTGCTTCATGGACTTGAGTCTTGCTAGGTGTTAGGATGGGTCCTCAGTCCTCCAGGAAGTACAGCCAGACCATGCTTTCAGGCGTATGGCTTGCTCCAGGAAACCATAGGAAGGTGTTTGGGAGACATGGCCGGCCCTCCCTCACCCCTAGCAGATGGGGTACTTCCCACTTCTCAGATGGTCAGTGTCCGCCGGGCAAGGAATCCTATGCCTTATGTATCAAGAGGGCTTAGAAGTCTGAGCTCCGGCAAGAAGTCAGTCTGTCCGGTTCTTAAGTGTCCTATGCAGCAAGGAGGGCCACATAAGGAGAGCCACGGTGTGAATACCCGTCCTCTGGAGCCAGGCCTGGGTGCCGATCTAATGGAGGTAGCTAGCCTCTGGGTGCTGGAGAAGGGAAGCAGAAGAGGTGCTGGGAAGAATACTGGCACCAGCATCAAGGACTTGTGTTCCTTCAGTGGCCCTTTGTTCCTGCATCGCTGAGGGTCTGGGCGGTGGCTTTCCATAGACCCATCAAACTCTGGCTGTGAGCCAGAGAGGCCCTGGCCACAAGGACTGGGGGCTCACAACTCCCCAGCAACCAGGCCAGGTAATGTGTGAACATGAATGGAGCTAGGAGAGTGGAGTCACATGGGAGGATGGATGCTGCCCCTGCCCCATATCCTTAACCTCCCCCTCCACCATATCCTTAACCTCCCCTCCCCCATGTCCTTAACCTCCCCTCCCCCATGTCCTTAACCTCCCCTTCCCCATGTCCTTAACCTCCCCTCCCCCATGTCCTTAACCTCCCCTCCCCCATATCCTTAACCTCCCCTCCCCCATATCCTTAACCTCCCTCCCATGTCCTTAATCTCCCCCTCCCCCATGTCCTTAACCTCCCCCATATCCTTAACCTCCCCCACCCCCATGTCCTTAACCTCCCCCCATGTCCTTAACCTCCCCTCCCCCATATCCTTAACCTCCCCTCCCCCATGTCCTTAACCTCCCCCCATATCCTTAACCTCCCACTCCCCCATGTCCTTAACCCCCCTCCCCCATGTCCTTAACCTCCCCCCATATCCTTAACCTCCTCCTCCCCCATATCCTTAACCTCCCCTCCCCCATGTCCTTAACCTCCTTCCCCCAGGTCCTTAACCTCCCCCTCCCCCATGTCCTTAACCCCCTTATATCCTCAATCTCTCAGGATACCCTGTCCCTGGGGTATCTATGCAGCTCCTGTCCCCACTGTGGGTTCTAGATGGGACAAGGGGTTACATGCACCATCATAGACTCTCGTCCGCCTGGCAGAAGGGGAAATCCAGCCATGCTGGTGATGTCATTACCCACAGACACTCAACTAGGAAGAGTGAAAGTTGTCTATGGATATAATTTCATGGAAATTCATCCTGCAGATAGCATGACCAGGTGAGGGTCTGTGTCTCTCCCTGTTCAGGTATCCTCTATTCTCTCCCTGAATAGTTGAGATGGGCCATGTTTAGGGTTATCCTTGAGGGTTACAGTCATGGGTTGAGAGGCTAGATGCAAGAGAACAGGGCAGATGTCCACAGCTGGGTCAGTTTCCAGACCCAACTACAGGGCCGCTGCTTCTCTGAGACGAGACCCAGGCACGTGAGTGCATTTGTAGGTCCCTGAACGTGTTTGTGTGTATGTGAACATGTGATATGTAGCCTTACACGCAAGCATGTATGGGTGGGAAGCCCTGATAAACACTAGGGTGGCCTTCCTTTATGCGGCTGACTTATTTCAAGGCAGTGGGAAGGGAAGTGTCTGTTTAGTAGTGGAAGCTATCCAGGCTGGGGGGTGTGGCTCCCAAGAGTGGTGTTGAGCAGCCCTGCTTACCTTCTCACACTATTGCTGCCCGACCACCACCCTGAGGAGCATCCCTGGCAGCAGGGAGAGGTCTTGGGTTTCCAGCTGCCCTGAGAGGGAGGCACAGGAGGGAAGGTGTGAAAGACCAGAGAGGGGATGTGCCCTTGCCCCTCCTGCAACCCCAGCCCCCGCCTGCCTGTCCTGGGACACTGAATCACTCTGGGAAGAAGTCCAGCCCACCCACCCCCCCAGTGGGGAGCCTTGGCCACCCCGCCTCCTGTCCTAGCCAAGGGGCTAAATTTACTCTTTTAATAAGAACCAGACTTATATCCGATTTTCCTTTTCTTTTATTAGTTCTGGGCTGTCGGTTAAGCCTGTCCCTTGTCATCACTGCCTCCCGGCCTTTTCCATGGTTGCCCAGTTGAGTGGCTCAGCAACCACAGAGCTTTTCCTATTATGGCCTGAGAGTGACTTCCTTTGGGACTTCCGGAAGGTTCTCTTGGACTGGCCAAGGGGCTTCCCGGGTGAGGTGATCATTCCCAGGCCACCCCCATGTCCCAAGGATGGGCCAAGCCCAACGCCCACTGCTCAGCATTCTTGGCCTCTCCTTCAACCCCCGCCCCAGGCAGTGGTTGTAGGGCCTTCCATCTTGCCTCTCTTCTATTCCTCTCTCTAGGCCTGTCTTGGCCTCTTCTTCTCCAGTCACCTTCATGGAGCTGGCCCGTGGCTTTTGTGGTGTGGGGCCCTGTGAGTCTTGGTGTCCTATCAGAGCTCTGAGGGCTGAGCTGCAGGCTGACACCTGCTGGCAGTGGGCTTGAAGCTTTAGGGGATTTTTGCCCCAGTTTAAGATGGGCTCTGCTAGCAAGCCTGTGGGCGAAGAGGGGTCTGAGGAAAACTGGACCTTGCTTCTCCAGGTGGAGAGACAGCCTTGACTGTGTGGCCCACCATCTAGAGTGTTCCTAATTCTTCAGTCATTGTCAGGTCTGGGTCTTTCCTGCCACAAGAGAGGCAGCCGGGAGGTTGTGCCCAGTCAGACTGAGGTCTTAAAGCTGCTGTCTAGAGCTGACTTGAGCCTATGGTTGGTTCCCTTCTTCCCAACGCTAGCCTGGATGTTTCTCTACACCAGGGGAGGTGGCAGTCAGACCACCCAGGCCAGTCAGTGTGTGTCTGGTAAAGACCCTTGGGAAATAGCTTTCTGGAGAACATGCATGGTCTGTGTGCCCTCGTGCTCAGGAATGGAGTTTGTAAATGCGTATATAGGCAGCCACGGGTGCATAGTCACAGCCACACACATGTTGTCAGTGACAGACATTAAGAGAGAAGCGTGCACGCACACCAGGAGACACACCCTCCGAGTGCTTGCGTAAGACCCGTTCCCACCTCTGCCGTGTGTGCAGCCCACGTTCCCCCGTGCCATCAGGTGCCGGGGGCAGCTGGTTGGCTCCAGCAGATGGGAATGCCAGAGGTCTCTGCATGCCCACAGACCAGTGCACACCAGGGGCAGCCTCTTTCCAGTCAGCTGGCTTGGGGAAGAGTCTCAGAATTGCTTCTCTTACAGGGCCTGGCCTCCCCACTTTTAACCCCTCCTCCTCTTCTGCCAAGCAGGAGGGTTAGATAGGCATCACCCAGCTTCCAAGCAGGCTAGACTGGAGCCTTTTCTTCTGATTCTGCACTTGCAGAGAGCCCCGTATTGAAGTTCTGTTCTCCCTAGGGTTCCTGGAATGAGAGGAATGTGGGGTGGGGCAGAAGGGCTCCCTCTCCTTCCTCCTCTGCTCCCTGTGGGATAGGCTTGGTCAAGAGAAGAGCTTTGCTCTTTTTCTTCCCCTTTAACTGCCTGAGGATGCTCCTCTCCCCAGTCTGGTGTCTCCAGGGTAGTTGGCTAGCTAGATGTCATCATTTGCCGAGTTAGCCCTACAGGGGACCTAGGGAGGCAGAGCAGGAAGCCGGTGCCTAAGAAAGAGGGGAGTCTGAATGGGTGTGAGCAGGAGGGTGGGAGCTGGCACAGGCAGTGGGTACAGCCGCCAGACACAGAACCAAGAAGGCCCATGCCAGCAGCCAGTCAGCTGGGCTTCCGGAAGCAACAGGAGCCCAAAGAGCCTGGGAAGAGACTTGTTTCTCTGGAGCCGCCGCCATCTCAGGGAGCTGTGGCTTTATTTTTTTTTTTTTATATTTATTTATTTATTTTCTTTACAGCCCGTTTCACAGTTTCCAGAAGAGAGGAGGACACTGTCTCAGAGGCTAGCTTAACTCAAAACAAATGCCTGCCCCCTGTAACTCTGCTTCTGCCTATCCCACTGGCTTAGCATTAGTGTCAGGATGCCAAGAAGGCCTGGCCAGAGAGCTGGTACACAGGCATGGCTAGCTAGCACCTAGCCACCCAGCCACCGAGGACTGGGTTCTGATGTGCCGGGTCCCTGAGGGCATCCTTGGCATAGCATTAGGCTGTCAGACCGCCCCCCCCCCCAGACTTTGTTCTCCAGAGCTCTTAACATCCAGGCCCATGGGCACCCTAAGGTCGTCTGATGATATCATGTCTGTGGACTGACTTGTCTTGGCCACAGTGGCCAAGTGGGCCCAGCGCACACATGAGCGAGAGGGAAAAAAGGGCTGTCTCTCTTCCCTCCTCTGCTCCTGAGTTGGTGATGTCTAGCCACGTGGGCTACATTTGCCTCCCGGGCACTGGAGATCATTGCAGATAGTGGCCTCGGTCGGTGGGTGGTCACTGAGATCTCCCGGGTTTTCTGGTTTCATTCTCCTGCTGTGACTGAAGAGTCTGGCCCCAAACAACTATTTGACTTAAACTCCAGGCCATGTTCTGTCTTCGAGGAAAGTCAAACTAGGAACTCAAGCTGGAAACTCGATGGAGAAACCACGGGTGGATGCTGGTTCATGGTCAGCAGCTAGACTTCACACACACACACACACACACACACACACACACACACACACACACACACACACACAGAATCATGTGCCCAAGGTGTGAGGTGGCCAGCCTGGGCCCTCTTATATCAATTTAATAATCAAGGTAGTTCTTCACAGTCACGCCCACAGTCAACCTGAGGTAGGCAGTTCCTTAGCAGAGGCTTCTCTCAGTTGACTCTAGGCTGTGTCAGGTTGACGGGTAAGGCTGACCAGGGTATCTGTCCCGGGAAAGTGAAGTTGAGGGGGTCCGTTCTCCCCATGTGCTCCTGCTGATGGTTAGCCCTCCCCTCAAGGAGCCTAGCAAACACCGTGACTCAATCTCTCTCTTCACAGTGGCATAGCAACTTCCCAGAGAGGGATGTGAGAGCTGTGTGGTACCTGCCGGCCTCGGAGCAGGCCATTCTCCTCTCTGTCTGGCAGTTTCCCCAGCCCTCCTGCTTCTGGTAGCCCCTGAGCAGCCATGATCCAGGTGTGGCCCATGGCCCCGTGCGGGTCACTGGCCTTGGCATGGGGACAGAGTAGCCTCCCACGAATGGGGCTGTGCTTTCTGTGTTCATTGCCTGAGGTGTGTCAAGTAGGCCCTCTGGCATGCTGACTTCCAGAATGGTTTTTCTCAGCCAGCCAGCCAGCCATTCAAGCCAGGCCTTCATGGTGTCCTGGGCAGAGCTGAGGTGGGCCTGGGGCTGACACCAGAGCCCCAGAGCCGCAGTCCAGTAGAGCAGCTGGTGGGGTCTGACATGCATTCAGCACAGAGCCGCCTGTCCCGGAGGCTGTTGTCACCTGGTACCTCCCAGATCTTTCCTGGGAAGGCAGTGGGTTCATCTCGTTGGCAGAGGGGTGACTGGCTGGTCAGTGGGATCATTCTGCAGACCTATTCAGTTTGGTCCTTGGGGCTGTGGGCTGGGCCTACACTGCAGGGTAGAAATGTGTGCTGTTCTTAGGACCTGGGACCAGTGTGGTTGGTGTAAAAGATTTGAGAGTCAGATGTGAGGAGACCCCTGACTCACTGTCAGGAGTCCTTCCGGGTCTCTCCCCTGTACCAGGCTCCCCAGTGTCCTTCCTAGTCTGGTAACCGGCGCTCGTAGACGAGGGACTTTGCCAAGAGGAAAGAGACTTCAGCCTAGTTCCTGGCCGGACTTGGCCTGAGGCAGTGGCCCTGGCTGAGGGCCCAAGCTGAACTGGGATCCCAGGCAGCCACTGCACCAGCCCTGTCTGGGATTGGCTCCTGGTCAGCAGGCAGAGTTTAGAAGGTGGCTGCCAGGTCTGCCCTGGGGCTCTGCTTGCCTGGCACACTGCCATCACGGAGGTCCTCAAAGGTGTAGGTGACAATAGGAACTCTGATCCCTGGTCTTGGTGGCTTCCCCCCACCCCTCGGGTTGCTTAGAGACTGGGTAGGCTGAGGAAAACCTCAAGGAGCCAGCAGTGTCTCTTACCCCACAACAGTTGCTACCTACCATGAGGCAGTCCACCTGGCAAGGCCTACGGGAGCTCTTGGAGTTTTCCCACCAGGACGTGGACAGTGGGGAGAGCCCCACTCCTCCAAAGGCAGAGAGTCAAGATCACATGTGGGCTACGCTGGGCCTGCCTGAGGCACCCCAAACTGCTGCAGGGAATGAAGTCCCCTGGAGCAGTGTCCCAGGAAGTTGGCTATATGCTGTAAGAGAACTGTGCCAAGGTCAGCAGTGCCCAGAAGGGGGTCCCTTGAAACACTCGTGGCAGTGACCTCTGGGCAGGCTGGGGATTCCCCCCACTTTTCCTGCTTGGACAGATGTGGCATCTGGGTGGGGACATTGTGTTCCCCTCTTCACTATTCAACATGAGGGTGGAGGAGGAAAGGCACGGAAACCTGCTAGAGGGGGAGAGCTGTGGCCTGCCCCCACCCCCTTTAATTTCACAGGCTCCACGGGCAGCAGCCCCTGCTTTAACGGGCTTGGTGGTAGCATCTGTATAGGGAAACTCCCTGAGAGACCCCCAGGTTAGAATACAGGCCGATAATGGCGTGACGAGGGCCCCCAGGCTGGAAAACCTTGGCTCAGGTCTACCAGCCTCTCACTGGAGCAGCCCTTGTCCTTATTCAGCTGAGCAGAGGCTTTTGTATTGTTCCTCAGGCCTCCGATCAGAAGGACCCTCTTCTGAGACCATGTCGGAGCAAAGGGTCAACTGTATTCCCTTTCGGGGTCAAGATGGATCTCCTAGGTTGGAACGTGATGGCCTAAGGCACCCTGGGCTCTGACTTGAGGGCCTAGTTACTCGGACTCCCTGCTAACTGCCCAGACCCAGTGGCTGGTTCTTTGGTGAGCTGTAGGATTTTGGCCAGTGAGTTCTCCTGCTGGTCCCCTTCCTTGTCAGGGGACAATGGAGGAGCTGTAGCCTTGCGTCAGTTTCGTGGGTCCGTGGGTCCAGCAGCCACCGTGTCCACTGTGATGTGAGAGAACTCCAGGTGCTCCACTCCCAGGCTGAGAGCCTGGAGAAAATCGGTTTTGCAGACCCAACTTTTGGACTCTATTGCTTCCCATGGGCGGTGCTTCTCTAAAAGGGTGCGGGGGCGGGGTGGGGTGGGGTGGGATAGCAGGAGTAGGAGGCCTGGGAGATTCTGGGCCAGCTAGGCAGGGGCGGGCAGAAAGTCTGCAGCTGGAGCGGCCACACTCAGCCCACAAGCATGGCCCCCCACAGTCCCTGGAGCAGGGCAGGGAGGCCAACACTTCCCTTCCCAGCCTGGAGTCTCCTCCCCTGGCGTGGACACGCCTGTGGTCTGGACTGGGTCCCTTGGCAATCCCAGCCATGTGGTCTTGTCCGGGAAGTCCCTGGCTCTTGGGTACCTTCATTATGTTCTTCGTGGTCCTCTGCACAAAGCAGAGGACCCCTTTTAGCTCTGCCCGGGTCAGCATTCCCATACCCCACCTCTGGGCATGACTAAGGTCTCCTCCACTGTGCACCCCATCCATCCCCGCAGATCAGGAGCGGAAGAAACCACTTTCCAACCACTAGGCTGGAAGCTAGTGGAACTCAGTATAGATGCCAGGGTCCCACGGGGCAGTCCCCTCCCCTACTGACTGCTTCCCTACTGAGTCACCCTCTGTTTGGGAAGTTCCCAGAGCCAAGCCAGGCGAGGTGAGGCATCACCAATATACCAATTCCCCTGCCTCCTGGGCGGGAAGCTACTGCCATGACTCACCTTGGGCTGGCCAGGCTCCACCCTACGCTGCCTGCCCTCCACCCCAGGATGGCCATGGACTAGGCTCCCTGCCCAGGGAGAGAAGTGGCAAGGTACCAGGGCAACATGCTGGGTTAAAAGACCAGCACGGCAGCCCGGCTCAGACCACCCACCGAACGGCCCTGTGTGCAGAGGCTTTCTGTGCACGTATGTGATGTGTGGACTAGAGCTGGTAGCCATGACAACCAGGGAGACTTACTTGGCCTGGCCCTGACTGCTGGACTCTGGCAGAGACGGGGCATAGACCATGCCAGCCTCCAGTGGAGGTTGCAGCTGGCTGGTGAGCAGGAGAGGAGGGTGAGCAGGTTGTGGAGGCTGACCTAGGGTCAGGGGAGGCTCACCATCTGCTGCATTCCCAGGCCATGGAGAAAAAGGCTGGCCCAGCCCGAGAAGCCCGGGGCTCTATCAGATAACTGACCATCTTCTGCTCAATGTCAACTCCATCGGAGGCTGGTCCTGGACTCTTCTCCTGACTAGTCTATCTTCCAGTCCAGTCTCCCCTTATTCACCCGGGACTGGGGCCCCTTGTCTAACTAACCAGTTAAGCGGTACTTGGAAAAGTAAAGACGTTTCTCCCATGCTGTCCAGGGCAGGGCAGGGCAGGGCAGGGCAGGGCAGGGCAGGGACCTCCTTCCCTACAGCACCGGCCCACACCCTCCAGTTGGGATCTTGCTGGTTCTAGAACCTCACCTGGGCCCTCTCAGTGAGGCAAAACTTGCTGGCAAGCCCACTGGCATCAGAGAAGTCTTTGGGTGCCAATGTCGAGGCCGAAGAGCCACGCTAAGGAGAAGGCCCACCCACAGAGAGACTGTCCACCATGGGTCCTAAACGTGGTTTTGACACCACACCAAGCACCTAGTTGGTGGTGATAGGTTTATTACGGTGGAGGTGACGCGTGGGCTTACAGTGACAGCTAGGTGACTCGGTTACTGATGGGGATACTGATAGAGTTGTTGGTCATGGTGAATGTGATTGGTGTGGCAGCGGCGGTGGTGATGGTACATCTATTGTTATTGGTAGTGGTGGTGTGGGTGGTAGTGGTGATGGGGGTGATCTGGGTAGTAGTAGTGATCTGGTAATTGCTGTTAGTGGTGATTTGGGTGGTAGTGGTGATGTGGGTAGTAGTGATGATGTGAGTGGTGGTGGTGATGGGGGCGTGATCTGGGTAGTAGTGGTGATTTGGTTGGTGGTGGTAATCTGGATGGTAGTAGTGATCTGGTTGTTGTTGTTGTTGTTGGTTGGTGGTGATCTGGTTGGTGGTGGTAATCTGGGTGGTAGTGATCTGGGTAGTAGTGGTGATGTGGGTGATGATGGTGATGTGGGTGGTGATGGTGATGGGGTGATCTGGTAGTAGTGATCTGGTTGTTGGTGATCTGGTTGTTGGTGATCTGGGTAGCAGTGATGATGTGGGTGGTGATGGTGATGGGGTGATCTGGTAGTAGTGATCTGGTTGTTGGTGATCTGGTTGTTGTTGGTGATCTGGTTGGTGGTGATCTGGATGGTAGTGGTGGTAAGGACATGATGGTGGCCAAATTATGTGGATAGTGACGATGGTGATATGGCTGGCTATGGCAGTGCTCTATGGGGGTGATGTAGGTAGCCGTGGTGGTGATATGGTTGGTGGCAGTGGTGTAGGTTTTGATGGTGTTGATGAGGGATGATATGGGCAAAGGCTCCGTGGGAGCGAGGGTACCTGAGGGACACCCTGAAGGAGGGCTTTGAGGAATGGCTTTGTGCTTCTAATGCTGTGCCATGGAGTGTCCACACACTCACCCCTGTCCTGTGTCCACAGCCAGCAGCCGTCTGATGGGAAACCCCCCAGCCTCCTCTTTCATGGGCAGCTTCCTCACCAGCAGCCTGGGCTCAGCTGCGTCTGCACACCCCAACGGCCCCACATCCTCTCCTTCTGAGCCGGCCTACCGAGGATCCCACCCTGCCACCTCTCAGATCTGGTTCTCCCACTCCCACGAAGGTAAGTCAGGTCCCCGGCTCCTGACTCTATTGCAGGGGAGACCGACTGGAGAAGCCCTGCTGGCAGGCCCTGTCAAGTGTGCTAGGGCAGGGGGGCGGGGGCTGCCTCCCTGCTGAGGAAGGCTCTCAGGGGAGGTGGTAATTGGTTGGAAATGGGATGGCCCCAGTAGGCACTGGTCCTGGCCAGATGTGTGCTCCAGATGTTGGGCAGGGAGGGCTCCAGGGAACTGAAGAAATGTGGAATGCAGCTGGGCCAGCCGGACTGGGCTGTACCCTCCACCATGGCCTGCCCCCACCTCCCCAGACTCAAGCAGGCATGGGTTCCAGATGTGTCAGCTGGGAAGGAGAGACAGGGAGAGGAGAGCTGTCAGCAGGCAGAGACTGCTGTTTCTCCCACCCCCTCTCCAGCCCTGCCTATGGTAAGCCTCCTCCTCCTCGGCCTCCAGCCTTGCTTGCACTTGGTGTAGTCTGGCGCCCCAGAGGTACCTGTTGCTCTCAGACACCACGAAACAGAACGGTCTCTAGAGCCCCGTTGGGACCTCCAGTCCTCTCCCGGGCTTTTCTCAGACTCGAACGCAACCTTGTCCAGATGTCTGAGGTCTGCTTTGCACTTTGGTTTTATAACTTGGAAGGTGGCCCCGGGTCCTCAACGTCCCTGGGCTTGGTCATTGCCTGTTTTCCCTCGACTGTGTATCCCCCTTGGTGCAGGAAGGGTTAACCCCCCCTCCCTGGCTGGCACGAGGGAGGTAATTGCAGTTGGCAGCGGGCACACAGAGCTCTCGCTCCTGGCACCAGGCACTGCCGTAACTCAATGACTGCCGCACTCAGGCGCCTGTTTACAGAGCGCAGTGGACCCACACACGGCGCACAGCCCGTCCCGTGTTCTAGGCTGAGAGATTAGCGCCCCGGCACTGCTGGAAGCCTGAGAGACCTCTCTTTGTGCAACAAGAAGGGGCTGTTTTCCAAACAGGACAGGTGACAAGTGAGGGACAGTTGTTAGAGTAATCTGGTCTTTGGGCTCTGCTCGGAGCATACATGTTGGACAAGTGATAAGAAGCAGCTCTCTCCTGGGTAGAGGGTAGGCCAACCAGGTCTCGAGAACCAAATCGGTATCCCACCTGGGATGCTTTCTTTTCCTGCCTTCCCAACAGAGTCTTGGGTGGAGACTGGGGTTGGCAGGACTGAGCCCTAGTAAGAGACTCCCTGGCCAGCTGTGGGTGGCCCCCAAGCCCTGCAGGAAACACTCGCTCCCTATTCTCCGACCAGCCTTTTGTGTCTGCTGGGCATCTCCCAGCTGGCCACAGCATCTGGCTCTCAGGGATGTTTGCAGGAAGGGATGAGGGTGGTCAAGCAGGAGGGACAGGCTGTGGAGGCTACTCCAGAGAGCTGCATCCCTGGACTGACCATAGGTGGCCCCTGGGCCACCCGACCTGGTATCCGTCCTTGTTATCAATGTCGGCCAGGAATGTTGGCTCACCTCCTACTCGGTAGAGACACATAAGCCTGCTTCCTCTCCATCCTACCCCAGGAGACACCCCCAGCAAGAAGGGCAGTTTGTGGGTGGCACCACCTGCCCTAGAGCCCAGTCCTGTTCCCTATTGGGCCACTCACTCCGAAGGGTGAGCGGAGGCTTGCTGGCAACACCCACAACCATTTACTTCCCCTTGTATCAACGGTCGTCTGGTAGAGTTGCTTATGACCCACCCTGAGTAGCCTCAAACCTCAGACCCCACATGAGGCCCAGCCTCTGCAGGTCCTGTTTCCAAGGCCGAGCCCCAAGGATGCCCACTTGGCTGGTGAAAGCCAGTAGTATCCAGACAGTACGCTGTGGAGAGCTCTCAGCTTTGTCCCCCACCCTGCATTCGAGTCTGTAATAGAGGCCTGGCTGTGTCACAAGGAGAGGGCTTTTGTCTCTGAGACCAGCTCCAAGGGCAGCAGGGGTCTCTTTGCCCGCTGCTGGGCACCCACGGTGGCAGGTGCAAGACAAAGTTCCCAGAGTCAGGTAGGGGAGGGCCAGCACAGGTGCATGCCATACAAGAAGCAGGATGTTCGGGGCTCCACACGGCAGAGTACAGGGCCCACTGGGGGTGGCTGGAGACAGGTGTGTGGAGAAGCAGCCGTCCTGGAGTGGGAAGTTGCACACTTGCAACCTTCCCGAGTCCCACGAGAGTCACGAGAGTGGCGGCACATCCGTCTGGAGTCATGTGACAATGCATACCTTTCTGGCCGCAGCCTCAGGTTACCCCCTCTCACTGTCGGCTCCTCCCCACCCTAGGGTGTTCCCCCCCCTTCCCCGCAGGGGTTCCCCTGTCTTCTACGTCTGCGTCTGCAGTCTTACTCCCTGACAGGCCACATGGTGCAGCCTGCTCTGTGCGGTAGAGGCCAGGGCGGGCGGGGTAGGAGCGAGTGGCAGTCTGGCTGGCTGCCCTGGCAGAGTGCCTGGCTGCTAGTCTGACGGGGTGCCAGCTGGCTCCACGTGCTGGGGCCTGTTTCTCGGCCATGTGTGTACAGGAGGGCGGGGGGCAAGGCAGGCAGGGGGCACGCGACAGGGCCAAAGAATGGGGGCCATCAGCATGGGGGCTTCCTGGGCAATAGGCCAGGAGGCCCAGCCTTACCCTTGTCCTGCTTCCTTAAACCACCCTAGAATGGAGAGATGTGGGGACTCTCCCTAGCTTGCTCACTGCTTCCTTCCTGCCCTGAGCCTTCTTGTGTAGGGCAGGTAGGCCGGGCAGATAGGACTGACTATCTAGCTTCATGTGGCTAGCTTCACATGGGAGTTAACCATAGGTGCCCTCCTACTCTTGACAGGGACTCTCAGACAGCCAGAACACCCTCTCTTCACCATCTGTAAGGCAGCTGTGGAGCGGGGGCTCAGGCTTCCTGTGTCCCTGGAACAGCTGGGGGGGTTCAAGGGATGCACCCTGGTGTTGGAGGAGCCGCCCTGTAACATCTGGCCCTGAGCAGGACCTGCTTGTTGAGCCCCAGGCCTTCTGGCCCCTTGGCTCACCCAAGATGATAGGTCTTGCCAGAAGTGGACGGCAGGGCTTCAGGGTAGGGTGGACAGCAGAACTAGCCTGGGGCAGAGGTGAGTGGCTAGTTGCCAACCTGGCCTGAGTGGATGGTGCTGGGGTGTGGTGCAGCACAGCTGGTCCTATTGTCAGTGAGCTCCCCCACACCCCCTGCCTGCTCGGGACCACCCACAGGGCAATGAAAGAGGATGCTGTTGCTAGGGGGTTGGGGATGGATACAGGAGCTTGGAGCTGACTCAGCCCTGCTAGTCCTGGTCTCTTATGCCACCTGGAGGGGGAGCCATGGGTACACGTGCCAGCACTGGCTGCCTGCCTAGCCAGCTTCTGTGAAAGCCACACCCACCCTGGTGGCCACTTCTCCATCGGTGTCTGGCTGGGTTCCAGTGAGACAGGAGCCACACACAAGAGCCACCACCAAGTGTACCCTGCTCCTCCAGACCCCACACACTCACTCGTTTCTCCAGTGGCCTCTGTCTCCCTCAATACCTTATGAGGCCCCAAGACTTACCACAGGGGTAAGCAGGGGCTGGAACTTGTCCATCCAGGAGACAGGTCCTATCCAACATCCACCCTCATGGGTGGGCCAAAGGCTTCTGTGGCCCATCAGACTCCATCCCCTGGAACTGCCCCCTAGTGGCTGCGCCTGCCCTAACACTATTTCTTCAGACCCTGGATGCTTCTATCTCATTTAGTTTTCTCTTTCTTTCTTTCTTTCTTTCTTTCTTTCTTTCTTTCTTTCTTTCTTTCGGATTTATTTATCTTATGTATGTGAGTACACTGTCGCTGTCTTCAGACACACCAGAAGAGGGCGTCAGATCCCATTACAGATGGTTGTGAGCCACCATGTGGTTGCTGGGAATTGAACTCAGGACCTCTGGAAGAGCAGTCAGTGCTCTTAACCGCTGAGCCATCTCTCCAGCCCTCATTTAGTTTTCTTAAAACGGACTCACCGTGTAACTCTGGCTGGTGTGGAACTTGCTATGAAGACCAGTCTGGTCTCTAAATTGCAACGATCCCTTGGTCTCTGTCCCCTCGTTGCCGCTGTGGGAAGGAGCCTTTGCGCTTTTCAGTCTCTCCCTTTTTTTGCTTCTTAAGATGTATTTTTAATTTTTAATTACGTGTATGAATGGGTTTCTCTACATGAGTTTGTACGGGTATGTGTGGATGTGAGTGCAGGTGCTTGTAGAATCCAGAAGAGGGCATCGGGTCTCCCGAAGCTAAGTAGTTGTGAGCCATCAGATGTGGGTGCTGGGAACAGAACTTGAGTCCCCTGCAGGAGCGGCACGCACTTAACTGCTGAGCTGTCCCTGCACCTGCGGTCTCTGAGTGAAATGTCCCCTTTCAGAACCCCATTCCGTCTGCACCCTTATCCACAAGGACCCACTGGACAAATTAGGAAAACCTGTTCCAAAATGTGGAGGACACCATGGAGTGAACTCTTGGACTCTGCCCTGGGAATCGGGGTGTCCCACTGGTTAGAACTCCTCCAGCCTCGCTGAAGCCGTCAGGAAGCAGCTACAGGGTGTCAGAGCTTCACTCGGGTTGTCCCAACCTCAGGCACCACGTTAGCCTCCCCGTGCTCAGAGGCTTTGAAGCTGTGTCCTCACCTGTGAGGCACACGGGTTATCAGAGCTGCCCGGACACAGACTGTGACAGGACTAGTGTTGTACAGACAGCTCTTTCACTTTGCGCCCTTCCTCAGATGTACATTTGGGGGTAGAAGGGCATGAAATGGCCATGGTCACTAGGCAAAATTCTTCCTGGACCCTTGAGTCTAACCTGGGCAAAAACAGTTGCCAGCCAGATGCACCTGTTCACCGCCCGTGAGTGGAGACCCGGCACAGTGGACCACCAAGGATGACTGCTGAAGCTGTGTGTGGCAGGACTGTTGTCCTAGATGCCAGCAGGTTGGGGCCACATCCAAGATACTCCTGTTCCATAGTTTGCTCGTCGTCAGTTGAGTTTCCCAGCCCCCTCATCCCGCCTACTGGCCAGGCGCCTCTCTGTGATGTGGAGGGCTGTCCCTCTGGATCCAGGGCAGCCTGCCCATGGGAGCCTGGCCCCTTGGGCACTTAGTTATTCCTCTCAGCCTTGGGATATGGAGACTGCAGGGCCCTGTTCCCTGAGCAGTTGTGGGTCAGCACTCTGCAAGCCTGAGGGAGGAGACATACCCTGAAGGGTGCCATTCTAATCTCCAGCCACTTGGGTGGTCAATCCTGGGAGCCGCAGTTTGAAATCCTGGCCTGGATGACTAGGAATCCAACCAAATGGAGTGAGGAGACCCTGAAGGAGGGGCCCTTGGCCGGGAGATCTTGGGTTGTTGCTAGGTTACCCCCTTCAGTCACTGTAGCAGAGATGGCAAGTATCCTGCGAACTGGCGGCCACATCCTGCCTGTTCCCAGGGCAGACATTACTAGTCAATTAAGCAGCATGAGAATCTAGCTTTGGGATTCTTAGCCCAGCACTCGTGGTCCATTGGTGAATTAACTGCAGTGGAAATCACTGGCTGTAAGCGAAAGGCAGGGGTCTGGGAGAGGGCTAGCACCAAGTCGCTGTGCTGTCCTCTGTGTGGCAGCATCCTAAGTAACGGAAAACAGGAGCCGGGGCACTTGAGCAGGAACCATCCCTCATGCCCCAGGAAAGCGGAGGTTTGTAGCCCATCTGAGAACCTTCTAGATATCTGCTCCTTCTGGGTGGGCAGAGAGGGCTCCTACCTTATTCATGGCTTCCCTAGCCAGGTACCCGTTTACCTGCCTGCCCTGTTGCCTTGTCTTTCAGTGTTCTGCCTGTTGATCAGGAATCCTCATGTTCACCATCACCAAGGGCTTTGGTAGTTGTGGCAGCCTAAGTAGAGCAGGATGGAGCATCCTAAACCCAACTTCCACACCTACCCAGGTCTGCTTCCCCAAGTCCGTCAGGAGTTCCAGGGTAGCAGGTGGCCTCCGATCTGTCACGTGATCATTGGAGCAGTCGGGCACAGAGGCTGTAGAGAAAGCGAGGTCCTGGGGTCTGGACTTCGCAGCAGGGGAAGGGGCTAAGCAGACCTGGTGGTCAGAGGTGTGAGTTGTGAGGCTCTCTCTGCCCCAGTGTCTTCTCCCTGATGCTCAGGCCACCCCTACCAGGATCCTCCCTAGACCCTCCTGACCCAGGCTTGGTCTTCTCGGTCCTCTCAGGGCACTGGATCTCCCTGCCTTGGCTTCCGGTCTCAGAGCAGCTGCTCTGATTCGAAAGTCAGTTTCCATTTTCTTCAGTTCAGGGAGTAGTCTTGGGGGAAAGAAAAGGGCCTTTCTCTTGCTGGGCTAAGAGGACCCCCCTCCTCACTGTGTTCTCCGGGGCTCCTTGCCTCTCTTACTCTTGCCCTTCCATGTCCAGGCAGTTCCCCATCTGAGGCCTGGGACACAGAGAACCTCCTCCATGCTTTGCAACGGCCGGTAGATTTCAGCCCCACTCGCTAGAGTGGCAGCCACCAAACTTCCACGGCATCCAGAGCACCCTTATTCAGTTACCCAAGTGTCCACTGTCCCCAGAGAGCAGGGAGATGCCCAGACCTCATCAAGGGGTCTAAGGGGGGGGGGGTGGTGTCTGTGCCTGGAAAAGTCTGGGAAGGAGGAATTTACAGACTTCTGTTTACCAAAAAAAACGAGGCCCGTAAAACATTTAACAGCAGCCAATTACGGGGGACAGCTGCAGTGCCTTACCTACCCACCCCCAGGCCCCAACCCCCTGCCCAGCTGCTCCCACCCAAGCCTCTTGGCTTTTGTCAAGTCTTCCAGGAGCTGAGTTTAATCTGGCTAACATCTGCTGCAGATGTGTGCACATGCACCAGACCAACGGGGTAGCTCTTTCAGTCTCAGCTTGCTCTTCAGCAACAGGGGGACAGGCCCGGCAGTGGGCACTGTCCCCAAGTCCTCCCGTGTGGTCGGAGGGTGTGCTCTGGTCTGGGCAACGGTGTCACACCATGCAGGCAGGTCTCTGTGTCACGGAAATCTCTGAGTCTTCACAAGGCCCCTTCCTTGTGATGCAGATGGAAAGGTCTCCTCCCAGCACGGTGCCAGAGAGCCACTGAAGTAGGGACTGTCTGGTGGTGTTGTTTGTCAGGGGTCTGACCCATAGCACTGGGATCTGAGGGTTCTAGGTGGTCTCTGCTACTTAAGTGCTCTTGTTGTGAACTGTTTACCAGCTCTGAGTGCTTTCCCTGAGCTGGGAACCTCAGATGCTCCGGAAGTGCCCGGCCCCATGCCACAGAGGCTCCTCTACCTCAGCTTCCAGGCAGATCAGCCTTTGGAAACAAGGAACAGACAGGCGTTCTGTGGTAAAAGAATGGGGGAAACCAAGTAAAGCCGGCCTAAGTGAATCTGGGCTGCGAGACTGTCAGGGATTCCACTGTGACACTGAGAGAGTCCTGTGCCTGCTCCTCAAGTGCCCTTTATCAAGTGACAGCACTTCTTGCCCTGGGTTCCTCCCCGGGGACTATGGCAGCCTCCTCCTCTCTGCTCCTCCGTAGTCGAGGAGGCTAAAGGATTCCCTTGTCTTAGTCCAACACTGCCTGAGAAGTGAGACTGTTGGGAAACTCTTAGGACAGCAGTGGTGTCCCCAGAGAGAAGCTCTTCTAGGGTCTGACCTCCATGGGGACACCAGAACCACATCCATGCAGAGCCCAACTCCAGGCCAGTCTGCCTGCTTCTCTTTCTTCTAGTCTGTAGTGTGGGGAAATGCCTGCCTCCCAGCAGGTTTCCCAGCTCACGGCAGGCCTCAGAGTGCTCCAACCCCCCACACACCCCACTAGCCTTTAGATTCCTACCGAACTGACTTAAGACCTGGGCATTGAGGACATGTGGACCCGGTCTCCTTAAAGACCCCTCACCCCATTTAATAGAGAAAGCCAGCTGCCTGAGCCAGTGAGCTGCCTGCAGGAGACTTAAGTTCCCCTCCCCATATCTTAGCCGCTGTCTTGGTGACAGTGGGTAGGGGCAGAAGCTACCAGCAGCCAAGACTCCCAGATGGGTTGGATGGAGGTCAGGTCCCTCTGCTCTTGTCGGGCCTGATGGAAGGTACCAGCGAGGAAGCCATCATCCTAGAGGCGGTGGTCCTCTGGTCCTCCATTCTGAAGCCTCCCAAGGGGAGCCTCTACAGAGCTGCAGCTTATTTTCCTGTTTTAAAAGTATTTTAGATGGACTGGTTTTGTTTTATGTGTGTGAGTGCTTTTGCTTGCATGCGTGTCTGCACTGCATGTGTGCCTGGTACCCACTAAGATCAGAGGATGTTGGGTTCCCTGGAGATGAGTTATGGGTGCTTGTGAGCTACTCTGGGTGCTGGGATTGAACCCAGATCCTCTTCGAGTGAACAGCCAGTGTGTGTATTCTCTCTCTGTGTCTCTGTCTCTGTCTCTCTCTGTGTCTCTTTCTTTCTCTGTTTCTTTCTGTCTGTCTCTGTGTCTTTCTGTCTCTGTCTCTCTGTCTCTCTTTCTCTGTCTCCCTCTGTCTCTGTCTCTCTCTTTCTGTCTGTCTCTGTCTCTTTCTGTCTGTCTCTCTGTATCTCTCTCTATCTCTTGTCTCTCTGTCTCTCTTTTTCTCTCTGTGTGTCTCCCTCTGTCTCTGTCTCTCTGTCTCTCTTTCTCTCTCTCTGTCCCCACCCCCACCCTTCTCCAAGACAGAGTGTTTCTCTGTAGCCCTGGCTGCCTTGGAACTCACTCAGACCAGGCTGACCTGGAACTCAGAGATCAGCCTGCCTCTGCCTCCCAAGGAGCCCAGCTACAGCCAATGTTCTTAACCACTGTGTCATCTCTCCTACTCCCAGTGCCACAGCTTTTGAACCCCTCACCCAGGGCTCACTGCTGGGTCTCAGTCATTGTTCTAGCAAGCCAGGATCTCCTGGGGCAGGGGAAAAGAGACATTGTTCCAGAGGACAAGAGCCACTCACTATAGGCCCGAGGTCAACGAGGTAGGATTGGCTCTAGGCTGTGGTTAGCATTCCTGTGCCACGGAGGCACAGCCCTTCAGGACTCTGGCTGCCTCTGAGGGACAGACTGCAGTCTGAGAGGGGCCTCTTTGTACTATTTAAAGTTGTCAGGTAGCAGTTGGTGCCATGCCTAGAGCCTTGTAGACAGGAGCAGATGCTACCCTTCCATAGAGAGCTCAGTTGAGGGGAGAGACTTGTGGCTTCCAGTGAGTGGGGACTGGCCACATCCTAGCCCCACCTAGCTAGAGCGTGAGTCACCCAGGCCAGCTGTGGTACAGCACAACTCTACCATACCATCTGTTTTTCTGGGTGCCCGCTGGAGGCCCTGTCTTGTTTGCCTCTCTCTAAGCTGAGAACTCAGAGTCCATACTGCACCCTTCCTTTCGGGCCACCTCTCTGAGCCCCTTTGTTGCCTGACCTGGAAGCTTCTACCACACCAAGTGCTACTGGGAGAGCATCAAAGGCAGCCTCCCCCCCCCCCAGCCCCTAGCCCGTCAGCAATTCAATTTGTGCTGCACCGGAGGGATGGTATTAGTCGAGTCAGAGTTAATATGATGTATTGATGGGTTGATTTCCCACTGGTGGGCTGTGAGCGGCTCTGCGGGGTGTTGCTCCCGGGCTGCCTGCATGCTTCTTGCCTCCTTGAGGTCAGGATGGTAAGGGCCGGGGAGCCAAGAATTGTCTCTACAACCAGTGCTTTGCTTCCCTAGCTCCTGCGTACCCCAGATTTTCGGGGAGTCTGGCATCTACCTTCCTACCCGTGAGCCACTTGGATCACCATGGAAACAGCAATGTTCTCTATGGGCAACATCGTTTCTATGGAACCCAAAAAGGCAAGTGCTGTGGGGCTTGGTATGGGGTATAGGCATCCTGAAGGTGAGCTGAAGGGGTACCAGTAAAGGCAGCAGGCTAGGTGAGCCCTCCTCCCCAGGCGAGGTGGGACCCAGAGGAGGATGTCGTGGCACCACCGCCAGGTGCAGGGTGCAGGGTGCAGGGTGCAGGTGCAGGGTGCAGGTGCAGGGTGCAGGGTGCAGGTGCTGGGTACAGGTGCAGGGTGCAGGTGCTGGGTACAGGTGCAGGGTGCAGGTGCAGGGTGCAGGTGCTGGGTACAGGTGCAGGATGCAGGTACAGGGTGCAGGTACAGGTACAAGTGCAGGGTGCAGGCACACTGCTCATTGAGGACACTCTGAAACAGCCACCCTGACCCATATCTGCTCTTGGACTCGGGACAGGAAGTGTTCTCGGGGGAGGGCTGAGCTGGTTCTAGACTGCCAGGAGCCCCTGCCCCAGCCCCAGCCCTACCCCTTGAGACAGTTCCTCACTTAGGTATTGCAAGAGCAAGTGATTCAGCTCCCAGCTGGGCATCTGCAAGAGACCTGACTAGAGGAGGCTGGGGGAAAGAGCAGAGATCTCAGGGTCTGTCACTAGGTGGAGGTGTTTTGCTTTTGAGGGTCTGTTCAAATTTGGGGATGTCCTCCTGTGGTGTGGCTCGAGGCCAGCACTGGATCAGGGACCATGTTTCCATTTCTGGTGACCCCATGTCGAGATAAGACATGAACCCAGACAGAGTCCCGTAAAGCCAGAGTTAGTGATGTCAGGGAGTGTATACCAGGGCAGAAGGATGTACTCCTAATAATTCCAGTTTCTTAATAAGCCCAGGCTGTGGGAGGGACCACCGGTTTTAGGTAAACTCAGCTCAGAGATGGAGGCCTAGGGGCCTTCTGGGGTACTGGACAGATAGGTGTGCTGCAGGTGGAGAGCAGGTAAGGCTGGTTTCAATAAATCCCGAGGGAGCCCCAGTTGGGGTAGATGACAATACTCTCCTTGCCAGGAGCCATTAGGAATTGAAATATGGGCAGAGTACAAGGTGCCTTTGGGTGGCTCCTCGAATTAAGGACCTGAGGGTGTCTGTCATGTCTGGGTCTTTGAAATGGTTCTGCACATTTGGGCACAGAAGAGTCTTGAAGCCCCGAAGCTTGGAATAGCCTCGGCCTTGCTCAGACTGGGCTAGCTATGGTTGGTGCAGGCTGGCCTGCTTGGGGTGTGGCCAGGAAGTCTACCCCAGCCCCACCCAGGGGCCTGATGTCATCCTAGATGGCCCTGCCACATCCTCCCAGGAACCAGACTTGGAACACTTGTGGGCTGGGTCCACCAAGCCATTCCGTACTCACACAGTCTCCCGTCCATCCCCCAAGCCTGCAGCTGTTTTGACAGCATCTGTCAAGGGTGGGCAGGTGGCTGGTCTGAGGCCTAGGAACCAGACTAGTGAACCAGGCCCAGGACTCCCTCTGGGCGGTGGGGCTGACTGGTGTCTTGGCGGCTGCTGGCCAGGCCTCTCAGCTTTCACAATACTGTGGTGGAGCTTCGTCCAAGAACATTATTTGGTTTGGGAAATTAAGCTAATTGGGTTTCTCCTGGGCTACCCCTTTCCTACTCCCCTTCCCCCTTGTTTCTAATTAGAAGAAATTGACAAGGAATTTACATGACTGAGGACAGTTTTACAAGTTGCAAATGTTTTCTTTTGTCCCCCCCACCGCCTGCCCCCACCTAGTGCCCTCCTTAGCTAGGGCCTCACTGCTGCCCACCCACCCAACTAGGGGGAGTCAGGGCTGCTCCCAGAGTCTGCCAGAGGTTTGAAGTGGCTCCGGTCTAACTGGCAAAGCGTAGATGTCCCTAGAACTTCCTGATGACAGCCTGGTGCTGTCCCTACCTGGGTATAAAGGGTTTGCCCCAGATCCAGGGCCCCAGCTGTACAGCCCCATCCTCAGGAGCCAGCTCCCCAAGCTGGGTGTCCCTCAGCTGCCAGGGTTGGAGTTGTCAAGTGGGTGCAGTTGTTTCCTAGCGGAGAGCATTGTCCTCCCTCCCCACTCCCCCAACCCTATCAGCCTAAAATGTCAGATAAGACGTTGCATTGTGGGTGCTCCTCAGAGTGTCCCAGAGATGGCTTTTCCACACCACCCATCTTCACACACCCTGGGTTCACTCTTACCCCAACAGTCATAGCATCTGGTGTGGGAGAAAGACAGGATATGGGGATCACTGTCCACCCCGCCACTATGCACCTGGCTAACCTCCAGCCTTTGTTCTGGGCTGCACACGGCTAAACTGTAAACTGTAGTTGTCCTCAGACACACCAGAAGAAGGCATCAGATCTCATTATAGATGGTCGTGAGCCACTACGTGGTTGCTGGGATTTGAACTCAGGACCTCTGGAAGAGCAGTCGGTGCTCTTAACCACTGAGCCATCTCTCCAGCCAGAACTTTATAGAGCTGTGGATGGTGGTGGCGCTGGGACCACACAGTTCATGCGCTCAGTGCCCTTAACTGAGCACTCGAAGATGGTTGATTTACGTTGTATATATGTGTGTGTGATTTTTTTTTAAAATACTTTTTAGATTTCTAAAATTTCACGTTCTGTGCACGAGTGCTTTGCCTGCGTGTGTACACATGCACCAGGTGTGTGTCTGGAGCCCACAGGGGTCAGAAGAAGGCGTCAGCTCTCCTGAAGCTAGAGTTATAGATGGTCGTGAGTCACCGTGTGGTTGCTAGGAGCCAAACCTGGAACGGTGCTCTTAACCACTAAGCCATCTCTCCAGCCCCCTCTTTGATTTGAAAAACAAGACAAAAATCCTGGGTTGGGGATACTAGTCGAGACTCATCCCTGCCCCATGCTTCCTGTTGACCTTGGCACTTCTGGTTCACAGATAACTTCTACCTGCGCAACCTGCCCCCACAGCCTGCAATCCTACCTGCCAACCACAACTTCCACGGAGTGCCCCGAGCCACCCCCACCCACCCCATCGGCTCCTGCAGCCGGGACCGTATTGAGGCTGCCTCACTGCAGAAGGGTCCTAAGGAGTTTGACCGCTTCCTCATGGGGAAAGAGCTGGGCAAAGAGAAAGCTAGTAAGGTAGCAGAGGGCAGGGAGCGGCCAGTGGTGGAGGAAGAAAGCAGTAAAGATCGACAGAAGCTGGTGCCACCCATGCCTGCTGAGGGGCCCTGCAAGGAGACGGGACCCGCACCCCGGGGGTCCTGTGAGGGCCGCCCCAAACACCTCACTTCCTGCCTACTCAACACCAAGGTACTCAATGGAGACATGGGCAAGGCCTCGATGGCCAGTTGTGCAGGGGGTATGCTGGGAAGGCCCGGAACAGGCGTGGCAGCACCTGGACGCTGTGCCAAGGAGGTGTCAGGCCCCGTGGAGCCCGGGCCAGCCTTCAGCGAGTGCCTGGAGCGGCGGCAGATGCTACATCACGCTGTGTCCTACACAGTGCCCTCCGGCCTGCCTACCGGGCCACCCCCGCCCCTCAGCACGGGCCCAGCAGGCTCTTTCCCCTGTCTGCAGCTCCATGCAGGTCCAGATGGGCTCTGCCCCCTGCAGGATAAAGTCTCCCGGGACCTAAAGGCCAGCGGGCCCACCTTTGTGCCTTCTGTGGGACACCTGGCTGACAAGAGCCACTCTTTCCAAGTAACAGAGGCCTGTGCCGTGGCAGGTGATGGCAAGGACCGGCACCTAGACGCGGCCATGGCCCCTGACCATGCACCCTATGGAGTCTCCTATGCCCACCTAAAGGCCGAGAGCAAGGGTGAACGGCGACCTGGGGGCTTTGAGGCGGCCCTCCACCCCCGGCTGAAAGGCCTGGAGTATCTCAGTTCAGGCCCTGAGGCCCCCTTCCCTGGCCTTCCCAAAGGCAATCTGGACAAAGGTGGCTACTTTGAGTTACCCACGTCACAGGACTGTGCCCGGTCCAATCACCAAGACCCACTGGGTGGAAAGACCACCCAGGCTTGCTGCACTTTAGACAAAGTGGCCAACAAAGAGGCCCCTGCTGGCCCTCCGGGGGGCCAGAAGGTAGCCAGGATCCGTCATCAGCAGCACTTGGTGGCTCCTGAAGTAGAATCAGGAGGCAGCGGGGCTGAGTCTAAGCGCAAGTCCGTGGAGCTGGCTTCTCTGGGTTACAGCGGGCACCATATGCCTCCGTGGGGCGTTCAGACAGGCCACGACACCTCCATGGCCATCATCGAGGAACGAAAGGGCAGTGCCTACCTTGACCCTTTTGGGAGTGGCCTCCAGCAGGCAGCCCTCCTGTCCCAGGAGCTGCCCACCCCACAAGATGAGGTCTCGGCCATGAAGAATCTGCTCAAGTACAGCAACCAAGCCCTGGTTGTGGGCCAGAAGGCTCCCTTTGTGGGCCTGGGTGGCCTCAAAGCCAGCTGTGTCCAGCAGGAAGCCAAGTTTCCAGCCACTAAGGGCCCAGGCCCTGTGGAAAGACCCGACTGCGCTCGAAGCAGGGAGCACGAGGCCCCCACACACGGAGACGGGGAGGTGCGGCAGCCACCTGTGGGCATCGCAGTGGCCTTGGCCCGGCAGAAGGACACAGTCAGCCGGCCGGATGCAGCCTACAATACCAACAGTGGGCGGCAGGGCAGGGCCGCCCCCACCTTCAAAGGTATGACCTGGTCGGGGAAGCAAGGGAGATGGTGTCCATAGCCATTCTTCCTGCGAACCCCATGGCCTCCCTGGAAGATCCTCCATAGCCCCCAGGGCCAGGGGACCCTGCCTTAGTCCCTCAGCTCCAACACACGGCACGCTTGAGTCAGTGGTTCTCTGACTGTACCACAGCCCGGTTTCTCTGTCATCTTTACTTGGTCAGCTGCTGGAGGACCGCGTGCCACCCACACGCTGGACCTGGAGAGTGAAGAGGAAAGGTCACGGGCGTGCGAGGACCGCCTGGGGCTGCCTGGCCGTGAGCTGCTGTTACAGTAAGAGCCAAGTGGGGGTCCTGGTGGGTCTGCCCTCTCAGAGCCTTCGAGGGAGGAAGGGAAGTGTCACGACCATGACATCAGGCAGCGGCCCGTTGTGTGTACGGCATTCCAACGTTCCTAAAGGGTCCTCTGCCAGCAGCACTACTGCTGGAAACTGAGGCTCAGAGCCCGGGGTCTCCTAGCAACCTTCCACCTCTGTTTCCCCTTGCAGGTTGACAGTCTGTTGGGCTGGGGTTGGTCGGGGCAAGGGAAGGAGCCAAGCTGGCTCTTAATAATCTTACAGAGACAACAAAGACCTCGTGGAATTTGCCCGGATCCACCCTTCAAGCAGCTGCCCTGGAGACCTGCCCCCCCACCTCATGATGCAAGGCGGCCAGCTGGGCGGGGACCCAGCCCCCCACCCCCATCCCGCCCACCCCCACTGGCTGCCCCGCACCCGAAGTCCCTCCTTGTGGATGGGGGGGCATTCCTATGGTCAGTGTTCCCAAGAGCAGTCTGGGAGGCTGGCTTGGGGTTGGAGGTTATCCCTGTCCTGGCTGAGCCACCATAGAGTGGGAAAGCCAGAGTGGCTCTCTGGCCTGAACACTACACTTCTGTTCCTCAGGCCTCGGACACCCTGCCCTGCACCAGAACCTACCCCCCGGCTTCCCAGCTTCTGTGCCCGGCTCTATGCCCTCAGTGTTCCCCCTCCCCCAAGACGCAGCCACACAGCTGGTCATCTTGCCCTCCGAACCCACACCCCACACCACCCCTCACACACTCGGTAAGGACCCCTCTCCAGTCTGGCTCTCTGCCTGTGGGGCCGTTAACAGTGGATTTGAGGAGGGCAGCAGCAGTCTTGGCATGGGGGTTGGGGGAGGCAGAAATAGGGCTAACCAGGACCCAGGAGAGAACTGTAGCTTATTTTCCCGGGGACAAGGGTAGGTATGGGCTGAGAAGGGCTGGAGGGAGATGGAGCTGGTGGGCTGGTGGGTAAGAGGGGAACTGACCCAGGTGGGCCCATCATCTCTCACTGGAACTGATAGTTCTTTGGCCCTGTCTGCAGCTGAAGTTATGGACCAGGCCTCACTGTGGCCTCCCATGTATGGGGCCCGGGGCCCTGCCTCACACATGCAGCACCCTGGCCAGCTCCCCGTGTACTCTCGGTCCCAGCTGCTTCGGCAGCAAGAACTGTATGCACTGCAGCACCAACAGCAGCAACAGCAGCAGCAGCAACAACAGCAACAACAACATCAGCAGCAGCAGCAGCAACAGCAGCAGCAGCAACAGCAGCAGCAACAGCAGCAGCAACATCGGGCCACACAGGCCCTGGAGCTACAGCGAGCTGCCCAGTTCCAGGTACCATGTCCCCATCAACCACACCAACCTGAGATCCAAGACAATTCCGCTCCTCCAAGGTCCCATGCAGATGGCCCCAGGACACCCCTGCATGTCTCTCACCAAGCAGTGGGCCACAGGGATACCAAGGTGTGGCCTTCTGAGCCTCTTTCCCCACACCCCCAACAGCGCAAGCCTGAGGATCGACACATGGAACTGGAGGAAGCTGCCCGGGAGAAGGCCCCAAAGTCCACCCACAAGCCAGTTGCCTTAACCCCCATGGCCAAGGGCACCCCCTCATCCACCACCGCAGGCCTAGTCAAGCTGTCACCCTGCTGCCAGTCACCCACTCTAAAGACCCCTGCTAGTTGCCCCACACCACCACCTCGGCCCAGCGCCCCCTGCACTTTACCCATCTGCCCCACTGGCAGCCCAGGGCCTGGCTCCAAGTTGCCTAGTACCAAGGACAAGAGTGAGGAGGGCCAGCGGGCTGGAACCGACCTTACCGCGCTGGAACCAGGTGAGGGAATGAGTCTCTTTGGCCTAGCAAGTCCTACCCCTACTGGGTGCGTAGGGCTGTCCGTCATCTACCCAGGCATTCCCGTCCCTGGGTCATGAAGATCTTTCTCTTCCCTCTTGGCAGTCCCTAACCCTAACCCACAAGTCAGTGTAATGACACAGCCATGGGCCCCTTTACCCTGGGTAGATGAAGCAAAATAACCAGACCCACGCCTCCACGACCCAGCAGGCAGTGTAAGTGGTGGTGTGCTTGAACTGCCGCAGATGGTGGCATCAGACTTGGGACCTGTCCCCAGCTAGTAAGCCCAGATTTTAACGAGAGAAGGGACGACATCACCAGCTGGGGCTAAAGGAATAATCTGACCTGCCCGAGGAGAGGAGAGACGGCTGTATTGGGGTCTTGTGCCTGCCACTCTGGGTTTTCTTCTTTAAGATTTTTATTTATCTTATTATATACGTGGGTGCACAGTTTCTGTCCTCAGACACACCAGAAGAGGGCATCTGATCCCATTATGGATGGTTGTGAGCCACCATGTGCTTGCTGAGATTTGAACTCAGGACCTCTGGAAGAGCACTCAGTGCTCTTACCGGCTGAGCCACCTCTCCAGCCCTGTGGTTTTCTGAATCAGGGAGCAGAGGCTTTGTGTTTCAGTCAGTCAGTCAGTCTGTCTGTCTGTCTGTCTGTCTGTCTACCTACCTACCTACCTACCTACCTACCTACCTACCTACCTACCTATCTATCTATCATGGGGCCCAGTGCCTCTCACATGCTACTAGCTTGTTCTCGTTCAAGAAAAACCCCAATTCAAGTGCCATGGTTTTGAAAATCCCTCTTTTCCAGACAGCCATACCAGATGTCCCTCCCGTACCCCCCAGCCACCCGAGGATCTCTGCAGGTTCCTGGTCGGGAGCGGTGCTGGTTCTGAAACCTGTCTCTTTATTGGCCCTCATCCTCATGTCTCCTGTCCTTTAGTCCAGGAAGCCTCCCTCCTCCCTCCTGTAACGGGGCCGGCCACACTTGCTCTGCTGCTGGCAGCTGGCTGCTCACGTGCGGTGCGTACCCCTTCTTTTACAGACCTGCCTCCAAGATTGAACCCCTCAACTGGCGTGGACTTCTCCCTCCCTTCAGACGTGCACTCTTCTGACCTCCCAGACCCCAAAACTATGCAAACCACTACCCCAGGGACTCGGCCTGAGCCCACAAGGACGTTCCTACCTGGGGAGCCACCCCCCTGTAGCCCCAGGAACTTAGAAGAACCTGGACTACTCTCAAGGACCAGGGATGCCACCCAGGACCTTGCCATCCTACCCCCTCCTGTTGAGGGAGGACTCCCACCAGGGAAGGCAGAAGACCCCAGCCCACTCGAGGGGTTACAAGCACTGAAATTTGGAGACCTCCTTGAGGGAGGGGGAACTGAGGCTACTGGCCAGACTAATTCTACTCAGGGAGGGACGCAAAATGAGAGGACTGTGGATCAGGGGGTACCACAGCCCTCTTTGGGGGCTACCCCTCAAGCACTGGAACAGGTAGCAGGGAGCCCAGTTGCCCTGGACAAGGATGAAGGTCCACAGAAGGCCCCTGATGTGGCCCAGCTACAGGAGGAGGAGACCCAGCTGGAGGAGAATGGGGGGGACTCGGAGGTGGACTGGGGGACTCCCAACCATAGCCACCCACCCAAAGCACTGCCAGGCTTGGATGCCTTGGTGGCCGCCACTGTGGACCTAGGGGACCTGCCTGACATTAGCCTGCCGGATGCTCAGACCCCAGCAGCCTCTGTGCCCCTTGGCACGGCCCCTCAGCCCCATACCTCAGGGATTCATGGGATTGCCCTGCTCAGTGAGCTGGCTGACCTGGAGATCCAGCAGCAGAAGAGTGAGCTGGCCCTGCAAGGTGAGCCCCAGCTACAGTATCCTTCCCTGGTACCCTGAGAGTTGGACCCTCAGGGTCAGACAGATGGTTACCTCTGGCCTGGAGCAGCTGTCCCTAAAGAAACAAAAAGATCCCCAGGGAAGCCCCAACAGGACTTCCTTTATGGAATCAGTGATTCGCTCCAGCCTGGAGGAGCCACCTGATCCTGGACAGGACCTTTGGGGCCGGGATCACTCCTCTGTGGCAGATTCAAGCCATGGGGCATCCCTCTGGACGGTCTCCACTTCGCAGAGGACCTAAGGCCTAAGGCAGAGGCTTAGATGAGGGCCTGGTAGCAAGAGACAGGCCAGGGATCTCCATTCTACTGCTGTGTCTGGGCAGAGACACCAGACTGGGATCACACACACATTCACACACCACACACACACCACATATACACACACCACACATGCACACCACTTACACACATACACACACACACACACCGTACCACACACACCATACCACACACACCACATACCCACACACACACACCATACCACACACCACACACACTGTACCACACACACACACACCATACCACACACACCACATACCCACACACACACCATACCACACACACACACATTCACACACCACACACACACCACATATACACACACCACACATGCACACCACTTACACACATACACACACACACACACACACCGTACCACACACACCATACCACACACACCACATACCCACACACACACACCATACCACACACCACACACACTGTACCACACACACACACACCATACCACACACACCACATACCCACACACACACCATACCACACACACACACACACACACACTCACACACACCAGCCTCCGGAGGCTTCTCAGAGCCCCCAGCAGGCCGTGGCTGCAACTGCAGGTCTGCTTTAGGCTAGCTTCGGGAACAAGAGTTCCTGAGCTCACCCAGCCAACCACCTAAAGACCCTAAGATAAGTGTAATAGGTTGAGACCTGAAACCCAAGCAGTCTCTACTCATCAGGAAGACCCCACACGGCTCCCCAGATGCCCCTGCACTCGAAGGCCCCCTCCTCACTGTCCAGAGAAACAGCCCCATCCCTTGTGGCTGCAGAGGAAGCCCCTCGTTGAGCACCTCAGCCAGCCATTGTGCAGCAGAGAGTATTTACAGAAGAAACTAAAGTCTTCAGGCTCAGCCTAGATGCACAAAGCTCCCAGGCCCCTCGTCCTCAGCTGGGGGCTTCAGGGTAGCCTAGCATCGCTCTTGAGCAAGAGTGATGAGGGAAGCAGATAGGCAGTGTCAGAAAGTACAGACTGTGGAGGATCTTCTGCTGGGCTCTGTAGAGGGGGAGAGACCCAGGAACCCTGGCTGGATCCCTGCTGAGGCCTCGTGATCAAGGCCAAGTGGCCAGACCTCCTGTATAAAGGTCATGCACTAGCATGAAGGGGACTCACGGGCCACCAGTCGGGTGCCGGGCACTATGTGCGCACAAGCCACAGTGCCTGGGAATGTTGGCAAGACCGGAGCCCATTCATCGAGTGTGTGTGTTGGGGGTCGGGGAGGGCATTGTATAACCTAGTGTGGGTGTTGTAGCTGACAGCCCACGCCTTGCTTACCGTACCCTACCCTCTTCCCAGCCCCACAGTGGCTGATCTAAGCCACTGCTGGAACAGTAGTCGCCTTACTAGCTGCTGTGGCTGAAATCAGCCAGATCAGTTCTTCCACCAAACCATCCGAGAAGAGACAAATGGGCACAGTACAGAGCCAACTGCCAGCACCAGAATGAAAGGGAGACCCTTGGGCGGCCCAAGCCTGGCAGAGCCGTCGGTGCCAAGTGCAGGCCTCAAGGGCACCAGCAGCAAAAGGAAGGGCTCACATCTGACCTAGGTTCACAGCGGGCCCTCCCCGATGGTAAAACGTCTGCCTTCTTACTAAGGAGAAAGCCAGACTTCTGCCCTCCCATTGCTTGGGGCCCAAACCTATCTCTAGGTTGGAAGGTCTCCTGGGTAGAGATCTTGTTGAGAAAAAAAAATGTGCCCAGAAGTTTGAGCATTTGCCAGCTGTCCCTCTGGGCATCTCAGAAGCAACCTTTGGGGAGACTGTTCCTTAGGCTTTGCCCTGTGTTGGGAACCCCCATTACTTCATGTACCTGACACAGGTAAACACCATTTACTCTGAGGTACCTAGAGCTGGGCTTCACTGCTTTTTCCTCCTGTCGAGATTCAGGCAGTGCGTTTTTGGTAGGTCCTCCAAGGCACCTATCAGCTGTCATCGGTCACCTGTGCTCCCTGGTGTGGATGGTTCACAGCCCCTCTTGCCTGCCCCTCGGTAGTTCGAAACGTGGGTGCAGAAGCACTGCAGAGCTGCATACCCCACCCTGCGTTGTTATCCTGACCTTGTTGCCCTTCCTACATTCGGAGTCTTTCCAGCTACAGTGGTCCACTGCTGTCACTACTCAGATGACCGAATTGCTTGGGTTTTGATAGTGAAACTCTTGAGCCATCCCTGGGGACCTACTTTCCATATGTCCCTGTCACTTCTGGAGCCGCTTTCCAGAGTCCTCGTGCAGTCCTTGGCTCCAGTTGTCTTTGAGGAGCCCCGTTTCCTTCCAGTGGAGAATGGTGTCAGTCTGTGACCAGAGTGATAGAATGCCCCATTGCCACAGGGTTGGAGGGTGGGGTACTGCTGCTCCAGGGTTTCTAAGAGGATACCACAACTTCCGCTCAGACCCCACTGGGCTCCACTGATCCTTCTTAGATGCCTTTGCGGGATCGACGCAGCTGTCCACAGTCTTTCATGCCTCTTCCCTGAATCCATGCTACCGCCCTCGGCTGGCCTGAGCTTTGGCCCAGTGTTGAGCCAACCCTTGCTGCCCCATCCAGGTTTTCCTTCTGTGGTTCTCTAACCCTGATTCCTAGATATTACCCATGCTGGTGGGAGGGTGGACGGACTGTAGGGTCGTGGGCAGCTGCTTGTAACTGTAAATTGGTTTCTAAAGCACACCTCAGTGCATGGTCCTAGGATTTGGGAAGCATTGGCCTGCCTAATTTTGTACTTGGTTCATGGCCTCAGCATCCTTCGTCCGCTCAATCCCCAGTGTCCGAAAGAGCGGGCGCACACTTGCAGGCTTCTAGAAACTGTGACAGGCCTGCATGACGCACTTGCCCTGCGCTGTGGCCCAGGGTGGATGTCCCCAGCTGTATCCTGGCAGGCAGGCCATTCCCTTTGGCTTGACTCCTCCCTTGGTTCTCACAGCCTGAAGCTGGGTCTGTGCTGGTGCTGGTAAGGGGACTGACTTCAAAGCCTCTTGGGAGGGGGCAGCGAATGACCGTACCTCTCCCTCCAGCAGAGGATGAGGATGTGCTGGCCTTCAACCTGCAGCACCTGGCCACACTGGCCACAGCCTGGTCCCTAGTGGAGGCTGCTAGCCTGGACAACTCAGTCGCTTCACTGCAGGCCCCGGCTGCTGACCCAGACAGAGGCCCCAGGCTCACCCCTAGGATGCAGATCCTACAGCGCAAGGACACCTGGGCCCCTAAAACCAAGCCTGTAAGTGAGAACACCACCCGGCCGCTTACAGATGAGAAGACCTCTGCATGCCTGGGCTGCGTCCCCGCCACGCCACGCTGAGGCTTACGGGACTCTTGCACACAGGTATGTCCCCTGAAGGCTGCCATCGATCGGCTGGACACACAGGAAGTGGAGATGCGTATGCAGCTGGCAGAACTGCAGAGGCGCTACAAGGAGAAGCAGCGGGAGCTGGCTCGCCTGCAGCGCAGGCACGACCATGAGTATGACGCTTGGGCAGGGGTAGCATCCTCGGTCCCTACCAGCTCAGCCTTATGGGGAGGCATTGTGGGGCAGTGACTGGGCCCTGTGCCACCTTGTGGGCGGGAAATGTGCTGGAGGAGCCTGGAGTCTGGGATCTTCACTGGATCTTGCAGCCAAGGAGAGGGGTGAAGCCTGAGTTGGGTGGAAGATGTGGTCATTCAGCAGAGGGCAGCACAAGGTGGCAGGGCAAGGGCGGTGGTGAGTAAAGCAGCTATGAGTGTGACTGAGCAGGACTAGGAACCCAGGGGATAGCCGGACCTGCTGCAGGAGCAGGAGAAACCTGCCCAGTTGCATGAGGGACCATGGCTTCCCGACCAATGTGCACAAGGCAGTTAAGATCCCTGGGTAGAGCAGGAAACAGTGCCTCCTACTTAGAGCTACAGATTTTGGGCAGCAGGAGCCTAGTTGAGCCTGACTTCCACCTGACGTCCATTACACTCTGAGAGCACTACTGCCCCCAACATTCCTCTGCAGGGCGATGCCCTCCAATAGGCATTGGGGGTGGAGGATTCGGGGTTTCTTAACATCCTTTCTGCGGCCCCCAGGAGGGAGGAGAGCTCTCGGAGCCCTGCGAGACGTGGACCTGGCCGGCCAAGAAAGCGCAAACACTCAAGCTCGCTGCCCGCTCTGCGTCCCGGGGGCCAGCTTGCCAGAAGTGATAGCAAGAAAGCCAAGTGAGTCTGGAGTCTGGAGACAGATCTGTGGGTCAGGGCCTGGGCACCATGGAGGGCCACGGTTCCTCTCTGGCTTTAGGAAATGCACACCATGTCCCAAGGCCTAGTGTGTCCCCTACCAAAACCTGAGGCTGTGACAAATGTCCAGCAGAAAGAGACCTCCCTGTTGGGGACTGGCATGACCCAATCCAGACATCCTACTGCGTGCAGGCCACCATTATCAGCGCCCCCTCCTGGGAAGCCACAGCCTAGGCTTGGCCGCATCAACTCTGGGAACCTGGCCGTGGCTAAGGTTGTGGCATCATCCCACCGGAGCCACCGGCCAGCCCTGGCCCCTCGCGTGCGGGGCGGCGTTGCGTAAAAGGCTCTTTATCTGCACTGTATAAAGTCGTTGGTCACGCTGCGCTGCTGCTCACGGCTGCCGCGCGATGTTATTATCCATTACCCGCCCGGCGCAGTCGTTGGCACACTCCCGGGCCGGGTATAATTGTCCTTCTCGGCTACAAATTGCCTCTCCCGGCAGGCCCATTTGCATAAATCCTCCGACCTCCTCCAAACAGGATTGGCGCGCGTGCATGTGCACAGCATCAATCCTGATGATTTGGTAATAATAGTTAAATCGGCACTAAACGGTTCCTTCAATTAAGACAGAGGCAAAAAATTAATCTCAGGGCTTTATGTCACAAAACATTAGCAAACGCAGAGAAGGTTATGGGGTGGGGGGAGTTTGTGTGGGCTACAGGCAACGGAGAAGGTTCACCATATGGCTGGGGGCCTCGCCAAGATGGCCTGTTGCCCTACCCAGGTGTCACCCAGCAGGGAGCCTAGGGGGTCCTTTGAGAACCTGTCTGAAGCCCTTGGGCTGCTGAGCAGGATGGTGCTGTTGGAAGTTGGGGTCCGGCAGAGGGCATTGGAAAACCTGCTGGATGGCAGTGATAGACTCCCCAAACCTCGCTGTCTGGCCCTGGCCGGCTCCGACCACGTTGCCCATGCTGGACTCTATCCTAGAACCCAGCAAGTAAGCCCAGCCCTGTAGCCAAGTCAACTATGACCCAGAGAACCCAGAAGTCTTAGGGTAGGGAAGGATCCACGGCCACAGCCCTCTTCTTTCCAAAGAGTGGGTCTCCTGACCTCCTCAGCTCCAGCTCCTGTCCAATTTTTAAGCTAAGTCCCAGAATCCAGTGAGGGCAGTAGGCCTTGGGCCTGAGGGCTGGGTCTCTTCCATGCAGGAAGTGGGAGGCCAGGAAAGGTGGCAGGAAGCTGGGGTCAAGGAGGCCCCCCCAGAGCTGCAGGGGCTTCCTGCCTGGCCTTCCCTGACTTCAGAGATCCAGCCTCCTTGTTGGACAGGAAGGTGGAGAGTGTCTGGCTGTATGAGTTCAGGGCAGGGCCAGGCCCTTGGTCCCCGCCTGCCACTCCTTTTCACGAGCAGCCCCGTTTCCTTCTCTCTCTCTGAGGGCTGAAGGGTTCACAGGTGGGAGGCCAAACCCCAGCCCCTGGCTAGCCATGGGCAAACAGGCAGTGCGGGAGGGAATTCTAGGAAGGAAATGAAATCACACATTGAATACACTGGGGTGCCCAGGAGACACGTCTGTTCACAGGGCCTGAGAGTAGAGGTGGGGGGATCAGGCAGGATCCCTCGTGCTGTTTCCCCACTAGCTGCTTGACCATAATGACCTCTGACCCGGTTACCAGCCTAGATGAGCTAGCTCACTATAGAACATGGGAATGTTGAAGCCGGATAAGTCAGAATTCGAGGGCCCCAGGGGCCACCAGGGCTGGTAGTCAGCAGGCAGAAGGGACTGACTGGGTCAGTCTTGATCTGACACCCCCAGGGTCTGCTCTTAGGTGAGGCAGGAGGCCGTGTCCTGCATGAGGTCTGCCCCTCAGGACACACCATAGTGGCTGCGAGGGGTCCTGAGCCCAGGCCCTGCTGCCATATCAACTACTGCCTTCCCCTAGGGCTGTTCGTGCCAGCCTAAGTCTGCTGTGTGCCGAGCTACGAGGGGATGAGCCCCCACGGAAGCGAAGCAAACTGGAAAAGAGTCCTTACACTGGCCTACAGACAGCTTCCTCGGTGAGTCTCCAGGCCTCCGCCCTCACCTCAGGTGGGCACCGTACATGAGATGTTGGGGATGGTACCGGGTATTAAACCCCGGTGAACTAGCGAGGGTTTGGTGAGCTTTGGGTACCTTGGTTAAAGGAAATGATGCCACAGATTTGCGGGTGTAGTGACCAGGGGCTGTTGCCTCTGGCACAAAGGACATAGATTTCCCAGTGTGGCTAATTCTCTGATGCGTGCATCACACCACACACACACACACACACACACACACACACACACACTCTCTCTCTCTCTCTCTCTCTCTCTCTCTCTCTCTCTCTCTCTCTCTCCAGTACCTGTTGTTACCTAGTCTGTCCCCTCCCACATCAGAAGGCTGGTTTTATTTTTGCTCGCTTGATTTTTTTGGCATGGTTTGTTGGTGGTGGTTTCAGCCTCCATGCTCCCTGACTGTCTAGAACTTGCTCTGTGGATCAGGCTGTCCTTGAACTTGCGACCCTCCTCCCATCTCTGTGCGCCGTAGGCACCAGCAAGTCATTCTGCCTAGGGAACTCTTCTTTTTAGCCTTTCCATTTCACAAAAGCAAACAGCAAATGTACCCGTGATAAACAGAACCTTCTGGCTCCTGGGCCCCCACCCGTTCTATCATATAAAGTTTATATGTGGGTGGAGGGGGTGCTAAGTAGACAGGTTCGGTGTTTCCTCCAGTAAGCAGCCAAGGCCAGATGTCCCCAGCGGTGCTGTTTTCTGGGTCCCACCATGACAGGGGAAACCTACAGGCCCTGGGCTGAGGCAGGGGGCCGAGGCTGAGGAGGGGACCGCATCTGTGGTTGACACTTCCATTCACAGGAGAAGGTGCGGTGCAAGAAGAGCTGTGGCCCAGCCGAGTTGTCATCCTCAATGGCCCACAAGGTGGCCCAGTTGAAGCCAAAGGTCAAGAGCAAGGGGCTGCCAGCCAGCCTCAGTGCCTTCCAGCGCAAAGAGGCCGCCCCAGGTGGGCGCATCCGGAAGAAGCTCTCTAGAGCCAAGAGTGTCAAGGTGTCAGGGGCGGCACGGCATCCACACCCCAATGGGGACAGTGGCAGGGAGATGCCCAAATTCCAAACCCAACCAGCAGTGGCTGTGGCCCACGAGGCAGGCAAGTTGGTGGTGTGACTGGAGCCTGGGCCTTGGTCACCGGGGGGCTGAAGGACGGGTGGGTGCACAGGGGTCACAACCACCAGATCCAAGTGAAGTCTGAAACGGACAGATCCAGGGACAAGGTTTTGTGAAAGATTGGGAAGGAACCTTTGTCCCCAGGCCAGAACTCAGTCCCTCCCTTCTCAGGGCAGAAAGAAACCCTGGACAAACCCTGGAAAGTATGTTAAAAATAGCTCTCCCCACCTCTGGCCTGCAGCATCCGGCAGGTTGGTGGGGTATCTCTTCCTTCCCCAGCAAACAAGCCCAGAGACAGCCTGGAAAAATAGATACTTCCTCCCTCCCTGCCCCTCCCCCAAGGCCTGAGGCTGAGAGAGGAAGAGAGGAAATACTGCTTTGGGGTAGGAAGCAAGGGGCCAGCTGGGCCAGAGGATACAGAAAGAGGGAGAGACTCCCCAGGGAGAAGCTCAGTTCCAGAAGGTGGGGCTGCAAGAGAGAAAACCCTGGTACCCCACCCGCTGCCAAACACTTTTAGGGTACAGCTTAGTACCTCACCTCTGAGCAGCCCAGAAGATGACAGTGTCTTCATTGGCCATACTCTAGCCAGGTCCAACACCGGTCACCAAGTCCTCTCTGCTGTCCCCCAGGCAGCGGCTATGACAGTGAGGACTGCCAGGCACTCCTGGAGACAGAGGCCGCTCCCAGGGAGCCCGGGCTGGTTTTGCACCCAGGGGCAGTGCTGGGACCTTCACCTTCCTCCGTGGTCAAGATGGAAGCCAACCAGAAGGCCAAGAAGAAAAAGGAGAGGCAGGGCTTGCTAGGTAACTGAGAGACCAGAGCAGAGTGGGAACAAGGGTCTATATAACCAGGGTCCCAATGACCGCTCCCCTCCCTTCCACAGGGGCCTGCCGCCTGTCCAGCCCCGAAGGCGAGGTTAAGATCAAGAGACGGACGGTGAAGACCAAGGTGGGCCCCAAGCTGGAGCGGGCGCCGGGGCGGAGGCCCCCAGGTGCACCGGGCAAGAAGAAAGCCAAGGGCAAGGCAAAAACCGGCCTCCGTGCGGAGCCTGGGAACGCCACAAGCAGGGATTCCCTTTTTAACCCCACCCGGACCTTTGCCTGCCGAGAGGAGGGCAGCAAACTTGCCAGTGAGCGCCTCAAGAGAGCCACGCGCAAGAGCGCCATGTTGCAGCCAGTCCTGAGGGTAGGCTACCGGTCAGGTAGACCTTAGAGTGGGTAGCCCAAGGAGAGTGAGGCATCCTCCACTCCTTCCCCACACCTAACCCTAACTCTGAACCCTGAGTCGCAGCGCACACTGGCAGGGGAAGCCATTCCGGTCCTCACTGCTGTTCTCTGTCTTCCCAGCGGAAGAACGGGGCCTTATCCATCGCCCTGTCAGCCCGCAATGCCAAGGCCATTCTGGGAAAGAGCAGGAAGCTGACGAAGGTGAACAGAGAGGCTGTCAGCAAGCAGGTAGCAGTACCCCCAGGCCAGGGCCTAGTGGGGGGCCCAGCCCCTCCCAGCCTCCTCCCCTGACCCCTGTGATCCACCCAGGGCCAGGGCCGAGCGGTGAGCCGGCTGCTGGAGAGCTTTGCTGTGGAAGATGACTTTGAGTTTGACGACGACGACGACAGCAGCTTCTCAGATGAGGAAGAGGAAGAGGAGGAAGCCGGTGTCCAGCTCAGCGAAGAGCAGAGTGCTGCCCTGGGTAAGGAAGAGACAGCAGCTGCCCGGGGAGGGAATGGTGAGTGGGTGGGTCCAGGGCCCAGCACTGATGTCCTCTCTTGCAGCGCGATCCTGCACCATCCACAAGGAAGACCTACAGGATGGACTGCCTGTGTTGATTCCAAAGGAGGACAGTCTGCTGTATGCAGGCAGTGTCAGGACTCTGCAACCCCCCGATATGTGAGGCCCCGGCCCAGGTGGGAGGGAGGGATGCATGCTGGCTGTGACGTGTTGGGCAGGGAGCCTCACCCACCCCTACAATGCCCTCAGCTACAGCATCGTCATTGAGGGAGAGAGAGGCAACCGGCAGCGTATCTACTCACTGGAGCAGCTGCTGCAGGAGGCGGTAAGCATGACCCATGCCTGGGTAAGCAAGCCTAGTGGGTTTCCCCACCACCGGGAGCACCTTGGCCTAGCCCTACACTGAACCCAGTGGCCAGACCCAACTGTTCATAGGCTATCGCTCTGCGGCTCCCTGCAGGTTCTTGATGTCCGGCCACAGTCCAGTCGGTACCTCCCACCTGGCACCCGGGTCTGTGCCTACTGGAGTCAGAAGTCTCGGTGCCTATACCCAGGCAATGTGGTTCGAGGTAAGCATGACCAAGGCCAGGACTGGGGGCGAGGACCCTCTGTGACCTTTAAAGTTCTCACCCACATGATCCAGCTGCTCCTGGAGGTTGGAGGAAGACACATTTGGGTCTCCTCTAAGTGAGACCAGTTCACCAGCAGCCATGAGGAAGTCAGAGAGGGGGGATAAGGGGGTGAGGAAGAAGGGGGAGGGGGGAGGGAAACACCAACAGCCAAGAGGGACTCAGAGGGGGAAGAGGGGAGGGGGAGGGTAATGTCCAGCTAATCACAGCAGGCCCAGCAAGAAAAGGACCTAGAATCCCAGTGTACACCTAGACAAAACGGGACATGTAGGGCCCTCGGGGTGGGAAAACTATAGGTCTGCAGATGAATGGGGCGGATGGGCAATAATAGTCTATCAGACACTCCTTGGAGGAATTGTACAGGATTCTTTGCCCCAGTGTATGTGTGTAGGGAGGCTAGGGCATGTATCTGCTTGTATGTGGGACCCGTGGCTGTGATACCAGGTAGCCAAGGGGAGCAGTGTTGGTTTGTCAGGGCTGCCAGCATAGTAAGGTTGCAGGGGCACCCTGCTCAGCACCCCTGTTGCCTTCCTGCCCTCCCCTGCCTTCTGGTGAGCTGTGCTGGCCACATACGTAGGATATGCCCCATTGCAGGTGCTTCTAGCGATGAAGAAGACCTGGACTCTGTGGTGGTGGAGTTCGATGACGGAGACACGGGCCACATAGCTGTCTCTAACATCAGGCTGCTGCCTCCGGACTTCAAGATCCAGTGTGAGCACCCCAGAGATAGCTAACCTAAGAGTTGGGGCTCCCCCTGCCTGTAACAGCTCCCAGAAGCCCCTCCGACTTGGGCCTTGCCAAATCTGGAGATGTTCCCAGTGTTCCACAAAGGGTGGTAGCCGGGGTTGGGGATTTAGCTCAGCGGTAGAGCACTTGCCTAGCGAGCGCAAGGCCCTGGGTTCAGCTCCGGAAAAAAAAAAAAAAGAGAAAAAAAAAAAGGGTGGTAGCCGCTTACCAACGGCCCGTAGTGAGCCCCCTTCTGTCCACTCCACAGGTACAGAGCCCTCGCCAGCCCTGTTGGTGTCCAGCAGCTGCCGGAGGACCAAAAAAGCAGCCAGTGAGAGCCACCCACCCAGCGAAGCCCCTACTCCCAGCCTGTCCCCTAAAGTGCAGGATGGCCCTGAAACTTCTAAGACCCCTGGGAAGAAATCTGGCTGCAAAGACAAAGCCGGTATTTGCAGAGCTGTTGAGCGTTGGGAAGGGAGGGCCCCTGGGGGTGTGGTCACTGGGAGGCGCATGGGGCCTGCTGGGGTCAGGGAGGGGTAAGTGGAGACAGCTGGGTGGGCCCAGCAGGTACAGCTGACCCTACCTGGCTTCCCCCCCAGGCAAAGTCGACCTCCTAACCTCAGGTGCCAAGTCCCCCACGGGGGCCTCAGACCACTTCCTAGGCCGCAGAGGCAGCCCCCTGCTGAGCTGGTCAGCAGTGGCTCAGACCAAGCGGAAAGCCGTGGCTGCGGCAGCAGCAGGTGGCAAAGGGCCAGGGGTACTGCAGAACCTCTTCCAGCTCAACGGAAGCACCAAGAAGCTGCGGGCCCGGGACACCCTGTTTCCCATGCATAGCATGGCTGCCCCTGTGTTTGGGAACAGCTTCCGAGCTGACTCCTTCAGCAGCCTGGCCAGTTCCTACACACCCTTCCTTGGAGGGGCTGGGGCAGGCCTTCCCGGAGGAGCCCACAAGCTGCTTCGGGCCAAGAAGGCTGAGCGGGCTGAAGTAGAAAAGGCCGGGAGGCGGCGGGCAGGCAGCGAGTTTCTGGTTAAGCTGGACCATGAGGGTGTGACCTCTCCCAAGAACAAAAACTGCAAGGCCCTGCTCATGAGCGACAAGGACTTTGGACCCAAGCTGGGGCGACCTCTGGCCAGCCCCAGTTACACACACCCAGCCCTCATTGGCAAGGACAAGAAGGGGCGGGCACCTGTGCATCCGCTACCTATGGGACTGGCTCTGCGAAAGTACCCACTGCCCTGTGATAGTGACTGTCCCAGCTCCTACTCCGATGAGGATGAGGATGGGCCGGGGCTAGCCACCGGTGTTCCCTCCCGATTCCTCACCCGCCTATCCATGTCGTCGTCGTCCTCCGGCTCGTCCACGTCCTCTTCCTCAGGCTCCGTGTCCACTTCCAGCCTCTGTTCCTCAGACAATGAGGACTCATCTTACAGCTCAGATGACGAGGACCCCACCTTGCTGCTGCAGACCTGTCTCACCCGTCCCGTACCCGCTCTCCTGGCCCCACCCGAAGCCCTGCGCTCTAAGGGTAGCAGCCCCCACGCCCACGCCCACGCCCAGCGCTGCTTCCTGTCCAGGGCTGGGGTGACTGGTGCAGGTGCAGGTGCCGGCCCCAGTGTTAGCAAATCCAAGTTCAAGCGTAAGGAGGCCCTGAGCTTCTCCAAAGCCAAAGAGCTTTCTCGGAGGCAACGGCTGCCCTCCGTAGAAAACCGGCCAAAGATCTCAGCCTTCCTGCCCGCCCGGCAGCTCTGGAAGTGGTCGGGAAACCCCACACAGGTAGGTGGCCTGTCTCCCAGCACCCACATAGGGACAGTTGCCCTAACTCTAGCAACCGGGGGCGGGGGCGGGGAGGACTTGCACATACACGTAGTTTTTGTCGTTGGTTTGGTTTCTGTTGGTTAAGTGCGCCCCACCCCCACTCCCCATAGGGTTTCTCTACATAGCCCCAGCTGTCCTGGAATTTGCTCTGTAGACCAGGCTAGCCTCGAACTCAGATCCGTCTTCCTCTGTCTGTCTCCTGAATGCTGTTTTTTCTTCGTTTGTTTGGTTGAGTTTTGATTTTTTATTTTTATTTTCTTACTCTCAAACCGTTTGGAAACCCCTACAAGCAACAACAGAAACCCACCAGTAACCTAGTAGCCAGTACTGTGAATGACAAGTTAAGAGCGTTGTCCTGCCTGTGCGGTCACACGGGGGACCCGCACACTGAGAGAGTGTGTATTGTGCTAGATTTTCATGCTGCTCAGTCCCTTGGCTAGGCTGCCAGAGGAAACTTTACTGCTGCCCGACCTGCAGGGGACCCATGCTTATTGATGGGGCTTGCGGTTCGTTTGTGATGGCTTCTCGGTGTTTGGTTGTGACAGGGTCTTGCTGTGTAGACCAAGCTGGCCTCGAACTCACAGAGATCCACCTGCTTCTATCTTCTGAATGCTGGGATTCTGGGTTATGGTTTTTGTTATACACACACACACACACACACACACACACACACTCTCTCTCTCTCTCTCTCTCTCTCTCTCTCTCTCTCTCTCTCTCTCTCTCTCTCTCTCTCTTGTAAACCAAACTGCAGTGAGCATCTCATATGGGTCTCTCTGCTTTTGGACTCTGCTGCAGTACTTCTGTCGTGGCCAGTGCGCAGAGAGAATCTGAGCGGAGCCCACCTCAGGGAATCTGGCAGGGGTGACACTTATGCCCATTTTCTGCCCCCCCCCAACACATGCGGAGACGCACCACCTGTCCCCTCTGCGTGCTCTCAGTCTCCCTGGCCACTACCTTTTCTTAAACTTCCTGGGTCCCTCCTCACCCTTCGGTATCTGCTGGTCTGCCCTGCAGAGACGAGGCATGAAGGGGAAAGCCAGGAAGCTGTTCTACAAGGCCATCGTCCGAGGCAAGGAGACGCTGCGCATTGGGGACTGCGCAGTCTTCCTTTCGGCCGGACGGCCCAACCTGCCCTACATCGGCCGCATCGAGAGCTTGTGGGAGTCATGGGGCAGCAACATGGTGGTGAAGGTCAAATGGTTCTACCACCCTGAGGAGACCAAGCTGGGGAAACGGCAGAGTGACGGGAAGGTGAGGTGTGGGCCGGGGCTGTGGGAGAGTGGGCACTGTCTTAGCAGCCAGCATCACTTTGTCCTAGAAACCCTTCCCAAGCACCAGACTCTTCCCGGGTGTGGGGTGTTCCGGCCGAGGCGGGTCCCAACACTGTTCCCTCAACCGGCAGAATGCACTATACCAGTCCTGTCACGAAGATGAGAATGATGTGCAGACCATCTCGCACAAGTGCCAAGTGGTGGGCCGGGAGCAGTATGAACAGATGATGCGGGGCCGCAAGTACCAGGACCAGCAGGACCTCTACTACTTGGCAGGCACCTATGATCCTACTACTGGGCGCCTGGTGACAGCCGACGGCGTGCCCGTCCTGTGCTGAGCTGCCTCTGCCTTGCCCACCCTCGTCCATGGCTACAGCCAAGAGGTCAGCCAGCCAGGAGCTGGTCTGAGCAAATATGCAACCCCCCACATCCCCCAAGGCGGGATCAGGCTTCTCCTTGAAGTTCTCTGGCGAGAGCTCCTAGGATGGACCCCCGAGTCCCATCCTAGCTGCTCCAGGGGGAGAGCCAGGCCCGTCCCACGGGACAGGCTGCTCTGCCACTGTACCGCAGTTCTCGAGAGATTAGAATCCAAGCCATATTTCCCTAGTACCTCCGACTGTCTCCCACCAGGGAAAGCAGAAATCAGGTGTGTTGTCTAATTTATTTCTCTATGTAAATATTGTATTTCTGTGGGGAAGTTTATGGGGGAAAAAGTGGAAAAGGATTTTCCCCATCTTTGCAACAAGGGTGGATGCGTGACAAGGGTGTGCGTCTGTGCGTGCGTCTGCGTGAGTGCGTGTGTGAGTGCGTAGGGGTTTTGTCCTGGGGTTTTCTTTGGAAATGCACTGTTCTCAGCCTAGTTGAATTCCAACAGGGGCATCTGTGACTGCAAAGGCTGCTGGAATGGGGGCGAGGCCAAAGGCCATGGGATGGTCACATGAGACCCAGTCATACCCTCCAGTCTTTTGGGGGCCAACTGTGTGAAGGAAATTACACTCCGGTTTATTTCCTTTCAATACGTCCCATCCATGAAAGTATTGGGGTGGGGGCAGTGATGGCGGTCCCCTTGGAAGGACAGGGGTTCCAACCACAAGATGAAAACCAGGATCAGCCTGCAGGCCGACACCGGCCTGCCCCACTCTGCAGCCCAGGAGTGTGGCGGCGGCCACGTATCTCTTACCTCCGTTTAAAACAAAACAAGTGAACAAATATTTTGAAGTATCAATAAGAGAAATGGATGTTTTAGACTTTTTCGTTCCTGAGTATTCCAAGTCGTTTCTGGTTTCCGTCTCCATGGCCAGTTTGATGCAGGGAGAGAAGCCTGGTCTCACTCAAGCAGGGTGTAGCCAGCCCCCAGCCCCCCTCCGTCCCCACCAGCTCTCAGCCCCTTCCTTATTTTCCCCCCAAGAGCTGCAGGGCTTCCACAATGGTGCAGCTAGTCCAGGTCCCTGCCTGGGCCAGAATTTGGGGCCCGCCTGGGGCTGGTCCACAGTTCTGCATGAGTAACTTCTCACCACTACAACGCACCCCCCCTTTCCCCACCAGACACTTTCCCTGGGGCCCCACCACCTCTGGATAACATCGAGTGTGGTTAGTGATGAGACTGAACCAGAGGTTCTGGAGTCAGAACAGTAGAAAGGCAGGTGCTGCTCACCCAAGGGGGAAAGGCCCATCTGGTTCCCTTTTCTCAACCCAGACCCTGATCCTGGGGCCCCTCTGCCCACCCCACACCCAGACAGTTTCTGGACCTTTTTTATAGCCACTCAGCAGGGCAGACGGCATGGCAGGTTCATGCACGGAGTATACAACAAGGGTCCCTTCTGGCCTCTTGTACACACATCCTGGCCCCAAGCACCAGGAGAGCCCAGCGCTCCTCACTTCTCCCATGAGGGAAAGAGCAGGCTAGACCCATGGACCAAAAGCCTTTGTCCTCAAAATCAAAAACGCCTTGTGGCACACATGGTCCCCATTGTCCCACTGGGCCAAGGCTTCCCAGGAAGTAAGGAGTGTTGATGGGTGCCCAGCCATAACTGGGAACCCTCAGCCTCTCTTCTTTTGCTCAGGCCCACCAGGAGTCTGTCCCGAACCCAGGGGCTCTATCTTTCTCACTAGTTGCTCAGAGGGTCACTCTTGGTGACCCACAGGATAACCAAGGGTGCCCGTTCCTGGCTGTCCCGCCACCCTGAGGGTTTCTGTTCTCCACATGAGTGCAATATTTCATTCCTGGTGGTCGTTGGAAGAGATGACCACCACGGTCCTGCTCACAGCTAGGGAACCAATCAGGAAGGCGGTGACTTAAGAATCCAGAGCCAGGGCTGGCACTAGAAAGGCTGCTCGGATCCCCAGTACCAGGAGCCCCGGAGCAAGTAGAAATGCTCTTTGTTCTGTGTGCCGCCTTCTCCGTGTCCCCTCTGCTGAGCTGTCCTCTGTGTCTGTCTTCATCTTTAGCCCACCCCCACCCTGTTCCTTCCTTTCTGTGTGTACATTCGAATAGCGTGACCCTTCCTCCCCAACTGTGGCTAACGTGGTAAAAAAAAAAAAAAAAAAAAAAAGCACGATTCTTGTAAATGTGTAAACTAAGAGGCTGGTTGGATTTTTTTTTTCCAATGTAAACACTAAATACAAAACAAGACAAAAAAAAAAAAAAAAAACAAAGGTTTTATGAACAGCAAACTCTATGTAAAGGCATTTTACTATTAAATTTTTTATTGATAACTTGCTTAAGAATAAATATATGACTATTGTACAGGTGCTCGTGACTGTACCTGCCTTGTGTGTGTGTGTGTGTGTGTCACATGGTCATTCCTGTGTGGGCTGAGGGAAGACTGGCTAGAATGGGTTTGGGTGGCCTTAGGCTTAGAGATAACACCCAACCCCACCCCCAGTCATAGTACTTTTTTGATCCTAGGGCTGGACTTGTTAGTCGGGTATGAATGTTAGTCCCCTGTCCAGGCTGAACCAGTTCATACAGCCAAGGTAAAGTCCACAAAACAGGGAAAGGGGAAGAGCCCCAAACACTACTGCTCCATACTGTGAACACTCCCTTGGCGAGGGCTGAATGGATTTGTTCAACAAAAAACTTGTGCCAGACAGCTTTGCCAAGAATAATAAGAAACAGTTCTGATAGACACGGCACCGTACACCCGTGACCTCAGCGCTCAGGACGCAAAGGCAGATGAGCCCCCTTGAGTTGAAAGCTGGCTTGGTCCTTGTAGCAAGTTCCAAACCGGCCAAGGATTACACGGTGAGACTATATCTCTTTTGGGTAAGCAGAGGATTGACAGCAAGTCAAGCGACCAAGAAGACTCAGAGGGAGGGACCTGGACCATATGTGGCCTGGTCAGAAGGCTGCAGACCCAAAGAAAGCCCAACACTGACCAGGCAAGACAACCAGGACTTGTAATTTACTAGTGATACTCCGAGATGAAACCCCAGCAGGGCATATGCAACCGGAAGGTTGGCTCTGGGAGCAGGGTGGGGTCTTAGCTTTCTACCTTCATGTGTAAGGACCGTGCTGCATAGACACTTACCCCAGCCCTGACTGGCTGGTATGTCTTTCCCTCCAGTGTTACCTTCCTGCCCTTCCCTGAACTACTTTGGTAAGAGATGCTCCTCTCATGGAAGCAGGAAAAGCTCTGAGTGCTTATGTGGCCCAGCAGGTATCTGCGACATACACTGCCACCAAATTCTTCCTTCACCCCATTCCGAGTCCTACCAAAAGCTGATAGGTAAGGGACGTAAGGCCATGTGTGCAGGATGCTGGCAAAGGAGTCAGCTATGGGGGGACTGAACACTCAGTCCTGGCATTATCTGAGACCGTGACCTTTGGGAGAGGCGTCCTGCCATTCCTAGCTGCCCAGTGGCTACTGTCTCGTGCACTGCACAGGGATTCTGGCCCAGGGTCCCTCTGTGCACCTGACACATCCAACTTCAGGAATTTGAGTTCTCAGCTGGGCACAGAGGGAGTCTGAGTCTCTGCACGGCTCCTGAGCCCCTGAGACAGAAGCGTCGAGTGTCCTCTGCCACTCCTGCCTGTTTTGCCAGGACTGTAACTTGATAGAAGAGTGTGCACCTAGGCTATGCAAGGTTCCAGGTTTTATCCCAGTAACACACAACACACACACACACACACAGATATACAGACACACACACACACAGACACACACACAGATACACAGACACACACACACACATGTGCACACACATAGGCACAGACACACACACACAGACACACACACACACAGACACACACACAGATACACAGACACACACACACATGCGCACACACATAGGCACAGACACACACACACAGATACACAGACACACACACACACACATGCGCACACACATAGGCACAGACACACACACACACACACACACACACACACACACACACACACACACACGGCAGGGAGGGGGACGCAGACGAGACACAAAAGCTAGCTGGGGGTCATACAAAAGGAGGTTCTGATGAAAGGAAGTGGGCAGGGCCAGGGCCTGGAGGGTGTTGGTGACATCTGCCTTGAAGCCTGGCAAGGCTTCCAACAGACCGTGAGCTTCTCTCCTCCTCTATCCTATCAAGTCGCCGAGCTGAGCAGTAGACATGGCAGGGAACAGCTGAACAGCCTCCAAGGCACTATGGCTTCAGGATCCCAGACAGACAGGCAGGCAGGAGAGGCAGGAGAGGTCAGCTACACTACACTGGGGCCAGGTAGCCAAGATAACACCTCACAGCACCAGGAGGTGCGTCCTGCCGTTTCCAGCCCAGAACACCACTATTTAGCTCAGTGGTAGAGCGCTTGCCTAGCAAGCGCAAGGCCCTGGGTTCGGTCCCGAGCTCCGGAAAAAAAAAAAAAAAGACTTTCGCCGGGTTCTCAGACTAATGGTGACAATTATGGTCGGTGAAGCAAGCAGCCCTGATTGTCCCTGAGTTGATCCAGGCAGTTTCCTGGAGAAAGGAATCCCCAGTAGGAAGGAGCAAGTAGAGAGAAGAGGAAGATGGTGGCTAGAAGTGGGGAGGGGTAAGCCCCTTGACTACTTGCTGGCAGGCAGATTGCCACTAAACACTGAGAGTCCACAGACAGATGGCTCCCTTGACGACCTTGGGTCAGAGTTAAAGGGGCCAGGCTGGTCCAGACCTCAGGAGAGATTTCCTCACAAAAGACACTGGTATGGAAGAGTACTAGGCAAGACCAGGAGGGTGCTGCTCACGGGCCTAGGAACATGTCAAGGCAGGCTACAAATATGCTGTACTTGAGTCAGTCCCCAAGTTCAGGACCTCCCGATAGGAGCTCCAAGGGACACAGGCAGGACACAGTTCACCTGGAGCAGACTCCCAATCTGACTCTGTCTCCAGGTTCCCTCAGACATTGTGGTCCTGGCTTTCCAGCACCCACTGCTACCCTCAGAACAGGGGCTGGTCCAAGGGCAGGGGGACATGGAGAGGACACGGGTTGTGGTGCCCCGAGGGTTAAACATGCAAGACTCCACTTTGATCAAGACAAACGAGCCATTATGTGAAACGCTGGAGCAAGATAAATGACGGCACTGGGTGAGCCGAGATCAATAAAAGTGATGTTTTATCAGGTAGAAATGACAACCCGGCTGATCGCAATTCGTTTTTAATACTACAAACGAATCGGAGACGAGGGGGCTTTAATTGCTGGGCCCCAGCCCTGGCAAGGTTGCCAGGGGCTGGTGGTGCATTGAAACTACTTAGGCCAGGCGTAGGGGAGCCCTCACTGGTGACCAACTCTGAGAGGTGCTCAGAGACTCAGGGTCACAGCCCTCCATGAGCATCCTGTCTGAAGCATCCAGGTGCAGAAGCAGGTAAAGAGGGGCTGCCTCAGCTCACAGGTCGCCTAAGAAATCTCCTGGAGTAGCCAGCCAGGCCAGGAGAATGAGCCTGTGGTTCCCTACCCTCACCTCTGCCATCCTGAGGCCAATCCTGTCCCTCTCAGCCCACCCCACCCCCACCTGCTACTCACACAGGCCCTGTGGAGCCCCCCACTTTCCTACCCCAACAACCAGAGATCCAGCCTCCTGCTTTTTGAGCCACTCCTGTGCACCGCACACTCTGGCATCTCCACAGGCCACAAGCAGTGAGAAGCCTCTCCCTTGGTGACACATCCAGCCCTCTCTCTGTCCCCCCAGGCACCAGACTGTAGCTGACAGGGAACCATGAGTCTTATACAACCCAGCCCTCCAGCCTACTCTGGGGACAGGTAGACAGGGCAAAGTCTGGCAAGTGACATGGGAAGCCCAGGCCCTGCAGTGTCTGCTCTCTGATTTCACTCTTACATCAGTCTTTGGCCCCAACCTGTTGTGAGACTAGAGTGAGGGTTCTGGTAACCAGCCTGAGAACCAGCACACAGGCAGGGCTAACCCAGTCCCTACCAGGGGTCCCATTGTAAGGACTCAGCTCCCCAGGTTTACTGTTTCAACACCTCCTGGTGGGATTCGAACATGGTGCATATAACAAGACCTCAGTTAGACAACTGGACACAGGGAACGTAGGTTTCCACTTGCTGTCAGGAGGCGGGGGGTCCCAGCTTCTCTCTCTGCAGCAGCTCCTTGGGGACCCGGTGGCAACAGGTTCCCTTGGAGTGTGGCCCTATATTGACTGGGTTCTTCCTGAGACACCCGTTTCTATGGGGCACACGGTTGGGGCCTGCATTTGCCCATTCCCTGTGCAGCGATCTGCACTAAATGTGAACTTGCTGTCTACCTGCCATGCCCATCTGATAGATCAGAGATGGAACCCTTTCTCCACATTTGTGGGGGACCCCATAGAAAAACTTGGCAGGAGCATGGAGAGCCCCAAAACTGGGCAGGCTGAGGCAAAGAAATACAGAGGCATGCAGTACAAGAGGGCTGTTTGCAGGGAGAGGCTCCCAGGAGTGAGGAGGACCCCAAGCGGGTCATTCAACCTGCAAGTCTCCTTTGCCCCACAAGCCTAATCTCAGAAAGAGGGTCTGTCAGACTTACCTGAACATCATAACTCTGAAGGAATGGAGGGTTGCTATGGCCCCAGGGACAGCTCTGAGGATCCCACATACACTCTCTTTACCAGGAACCCGGACCAACTCTGGTGGCAACAAAAGCCAGATTGGGACCCAGATAGAGCCTGGCCCTAGGAGAGCGGTGATGCAGGTGCTAAAAGCCATCCCTGCTATAGACACGGCTGTGGAGGAGGGGCTCTGCCTGGTAGCTGCTCAGAAGGCTTTCTGCAGACTTCACTCACTCCCTCTGTGGAGTCTCTGGCCCCCCAGCCCCACCCCCACCCAAAGGAATCCTGAGAATCACCCCAAGTCCATGCAGACAGAGGAATGGACCCCATCCCTACCAGTTTGGAGCAATATTAAAGGAGAGTTCTCTGGGTGCTTGTTTAACTTCTGCAGTCTAGACACGTTTGACCTCCATACAACCCACTGGAGTCCTGAGGGCCCCGGGGGAAGGGCCTTCCTGAAGCCAGAGGAGCCGCAGACCCCAGTAGCACAGAAAGCGGCTGCTGAGTTCAGAGGATGGCTGCAGGGTAAGCAGCTCTGTGAGTTCCATGCGCCTCCACTGTGTCTCTGGCCTCCTACAGGTGTACAGGGGTATTCCACATGTGCCATCTCAGAGTCTGCAGTCCCCCTCTGCAGTGTGCCCCTGGCTGCTCACTGGGGCACCCAAGGCAGGTAGCAGCCATCCTCAGAAGGTAAATGTGAGAGACCAACAAAACAGGCCTAGGCCACCAGGCCACCACCTTCTGCTCTCCTATTTCCCTCAGCAGCAGACCCACAACCCCGATGGTAGCCAGAAGTGGCTTATGCCTCTAGCCTGGTCCAAGATTTCAGGACTAGCCATACTTTGGGAAGAGGCCTGTGATGATATCCTAGATCATCAGAGAAGGGCTCTAAGCACATGGATCTTCTGCCCATGGGCTGTGACCTAGACCTGCATAGCACAGCCTATTTCCTTCTGAGCTGTCTGTCTTCCTGTCCTCCCTAGGCTAATCTGGAACTCACCTGAGGTCTCACCTTAGAAAAGCAGCCCTCCCAACAGCTGTGGAACGGTCTAGAGGCCTGCTCACAGTTGAGTTTGCTGAGGAGGGAAAGTTAAAACAGCCAATTTTTATTTGCAAGGCTCCAAAGAAGTTTATGATCTTGCCCCTCTTCAGGAAATCTGTTTCCACTTAGGAGAAACAGGCTGGGGGCTGCGGTGAGCAGGCAAGTGAGGAGATGCGCACTGCTGGATAATTAAACTTTCCCCTCCAGGTCCTCAGCTGCCCTCTCTGGCCCAACGTGAAGCAATCAGGTCTAGGGTACCCCGAGGCACCTAACATGTCTCCCGTTTTGGTGTGCCTCCAAGCAAGAGGAGCAACGTGGAGGGCTGGAGATGAGTATGGAAAGACCCTCACAGGGGTCCAAGGGTACCAGGAGCCCTAGGTTAGGCCCATACACTCTTGGAGGCAGAATGCGCAATTTGAGGCTTCTGCAACGACACTTCAAGCTTCTAGCTAGCCCACAGAATTTTAAAGAAGTTAAGTACCAAGAAGCCATCAAAAGACCACAACCTCGGTGCCCAGGCTACTACAGTGAGGAGCCTATTCCGCGTCTACCTCCTCCTGCAAAGTCCTCATTTGGGTCTATAGACTCCCATGTGCTCCTCTAATCACATGACTCAGGGTAGGCCAATCACAGCACTTATACTTCCCCCTAGCCATGGCAATTGGTAGTGAGGTGGGCACCTGACCCAGGATGAGCCAATCAGTCAGAGCTTTCTCCTGGGAGAACGACAGGCGTAGTAGTCCTTCCTGGGCATGGTCACGAGGGATACACTGTCCTCTTTGTGGTTTCCTCCAGCATGCTTGGTACCAGGATGCCGGCAGGAACCAGACTCTGATAAATTTCGGAACATAGGATTTAATTTGAATTCAGAGAAGGAGAAAATAGTTGTAAAATATAAAGGTTGCATGAAATGTTTGGGACATAGTTACACTAAAAATGACTCCTTTATCTGAAGTTTGAATTTAACCTAACATTTTGTATTTTACTGGCTAAGTCTAGCAAGTGTGAAATCCAGCTGTCCAGCCCCCTTGGCCATAAACAGGTGCACCCAGCTGTCCTTCGTGGCTTAGAAAGGAGTACACAAGAGAAATTGTTCTGGCCCTCCCTCACGCCAAGTTCATGGCCCTGAGAAGTGCCGGCTAGCCAAAAGTATGGCAGCCCAGCTTCCCAAACAGCTCCCATGAGGGTGCCCGCCCAGCCTCAAGTAGATGAGCGAGACTTTACAGCACTTCCCTGCAGAAAACAGAACAAAACAAAACAAAAAAAAAGATGAAAAACCACTCCAAGGGTTAACTTTTAAAAAGCTTGGAGCTGGGGCTGGAGAGATGGTTCAGCGGTTAAGAGCACTGACTGCAGGGTTGGGGATTTAGCTCAGTGGTAGAGCGCTTGCCTAGGAAGCGCAAGGCTCTGGGTTCAGTCCCCAGCTCCGAAAAAAAGAACCAAAAAAAAAAAAAAAAAAAAGAGCACTGACTGCTTTCCAGAGGTCCTGAGTTCAATTCCCAGCAACAACGTGGTGGCTCACAACCATCTGTAATGGGATCTGATGCCCTCTTCTGGTGTGTCTGAGGACAGAAACCATGTACTCACATACATGAAATAAATAAATACCTCCTTTTAGAAAAGGAGAATGAAGAAGAGGAGGAGGAGGAGGAGGAGGAGCAGGAGCAGGAGCAGGAGCAGGAGCAGCAGCAGCAGCAGCAGCAGCAGCAGCAGCAGCAGCAGCAGCAGCAGCAGCTGACCCTCACCCCTACCTGGACTGGGGCAAGTTCTGGCCAGAACCAAGAGCAGAGGACAAGTTGGGGTTTTCTGGCCATACCGGTGACCAGGGTTTAGCCTCCCATCTTGTGTCAGAGCCTTGCCATCTGTGGTATGGAACCTACAATAAGACACCAGGTGACTCATGGACAAGGATCCTCAAGCACAGCCCTGGGGAAATGGGAGATGGGATGTGGGCTGACTGGGCTTGCCTGTGTGTGGACAGGGAACCTCAGAAACATCCTCTGCGGTGTGCTGATGAGATAACTAACGAAGAAGGACCTTTGCAACTCTGACTGGGCAGGGATGCAAGGGCTGACCCCGAGGATAAGTATTGATCTGCCCAACCAGGGAGCGGTCTTCCCATCTGCACCTCTGCTCAGGAACAACAGAGAGGAGGGCGCCTTTTCTGGAGCCATGCATATTTTCTTTCTCTCATGTCCTGAACCAGCTTCCAGTTAAACAAAGTAACCTGCACTTTATTCCCCAGCCCTCAGGAAGGCCTGGCTTCCTCCCTGTGAGATCTCAGTACCAGGAGGGAGCAGAGCCCTCCTTGCTTTGGACCAGGGCCTGGCAGTGTCAACTGTCATAACCATGGCAAAGATTAAGGCTCAGGCCGGGCATGGTGGTATGCACCTTCAACCTCAGCACTTCAGAGGATCTCCATAAGTTATACCAGCCTGATTTATAAAGCAAATTCCAGGCCAAGGTAAGTCCCTGTCTATGAAAACTAAAGGAGGATGGAGAGGGGAAAGAAGAAAGAGTAAAACAAACAAAACAGAACAAAACAAACAAACAAACAAAAAAACCTAAAGCAAGAACTGCCAGTGTGCAAGCCCTTCAGGGCTCACATAAAAAGATGACAACACATGACCCAGGGCTGAGAATAGCTCAGGGGCAGAGTGCTGCCTATCATGTCCAAGGCCCTGGGTTCAATCCCCAGTACCACTAAAATGAAAACAGCCGTCAAAATGTCTACTTTAGCCGGGCGGTGGTGGCACACGCCTTTAGTCCCAGCATTTAGGAGGAAAAGAGGCAGGAGGATCTCTGTGACCTGAGGCCAGCCTGGTCTACAGAGTGAGTTCCCCAGGCCAATCAGCATTACATAGGAGAACCTGGTCTACATGGTGACTGTCTCGTTCCCAAGGAACCCAAAGAGGAGACTGTGAGGAAAAAGAAAAGCTTGTGCGCTTAGGTTAAGTCTGGGATGATATGGCGTTTAGCATGGCCCCTGTACAGGGGTGACACACAAATTCACGAGGCTTTCAAAATTTAGAGTAAGAGAGAGTGACAGTCTGACAGTCAAACAGATAGACAAACAGGGGAAAGGAAGGAGAGAGAAAAGAGAACACCTCATGAGTCAAAGTTCTGGAGCTTCCTAACCTGCCTCTTCTTAGGCTGTCTCCAACTGGATTGGGCAGACTAATCAGCTCCCTGGGAGTTGGTTCCTCTGTGTGTGAACGGGTGATAAAGCAGGCATTGGCCTGCGGCTTCAATAAAGATTGGCTGAGTCCTGCATGTGGCTACAGAGAGTCTCCCACTCTCAGCATTAGCTTTCTTTTCCTTTAAAGCTATCAGGAGGGGTTTGGGGATTTAGCTCAGTGGAAGAGCGCTTGCTTAGCAAGCGCAAGGCCCTGGGTTCGGTCCTCAGCTCCGGAAAAAAAGAAAAAAAAAAAAAGCTACTAAGAAGATCTCTAACACCAACCCTTCCCATTTCCTTCAGAGTGAAAAATTGCATCATCTCCCAGCTTCCCTTGCAGCTATGTGCAGCTGAACATGTAATAGGAAGAGTCCCTCAACACAGCGCTGTGCCTTTTTTCTCTTCTGACTGGTTGGAATGTAGACTAGATAGTTGGAGCATTAACTATCCTCTTTATTATGAGAAGGAAACCACATTTGGAAACGGTTGAGGGACAAGACAGGAACTTGTGCTTCTGATGATGGAAACACACACACACACACACACACACACACACGTCACACATGCAAGCACACACATATTCAGACATACACATATACACACATACACACATGCACACATACATACACACACATACACATGCATATACACATGCACACATATATACACACGCATACACACATGCACACACATGAACACATACACACAGACACATGAACACACATGAACACACAGACACATGCACACACACACACACACACACACACCACACCACACCACACCACACCATCTCATGACTTTCGGTTACTAGATCCCCACCCCCAATTTCCTCATCCATGGCTTGCACTGTGCACTGAGCAAGCCCCCACTTGCATTTGGCTAGGACACCCTTTAAGAGTCCCTCCAGCACTCTCGTCCCTGAGGGCACAGTCTTCTGTAGTTTGATGTCACTGCCAGGTCAGGCCTTCTAACAGCACGGAACACTCATCACCGTCTGCAATCATGTATTTATTGTGGGTTTATTTGACTGCTGCCTTCCCTGGTCTGTCATTAGCATGATGGCAAGGCTCCTGCCTCCGTGTTTACCACAGTGTCCTCAGCACCCGGGGGTCTGTGCACGAGAAGGCATCCCCATTTTGTCCTCAGCTCCCAGGCCACACCCGCTTCCCAGACCCAGAGTTCTGCCCACCCCACCCCAACCCCAGCCCTCTTCTTCTCTGGCCTGTTCTTGCTGATACCAAAGCCTTCCTGCAGCAGACTCAAGCCCAGACAGTCTGGTCTTCTGAACTCTGACTGTGTGGCTGAGGTTCCTTTGAGCTTTGAGAGATTAAGGAGTGGCATGCGTGCCCTTAGATTTCCCTCACGACTGACAGAAAGAGATGGAAATACAAAATGCTTGAAAAGCTATGGGGCCACTAGAACCTCCTCCTGAAGAGCTATTGCCCTGCTCTGAGTGACAGTGGATGTGCAGAGAAGTCAGTGAACACCCCGTGGCCCCACAACATGGAGAACATGAGCTCGGCACTGTGGAGAAAGCCCCGGGGAGCTACAGTAACAACCGACCGACAGCACAACCATCCCCAGCTTAGCCAGGCAAAGCCAGTCAGCAGGGAGGGAGAAAAGCAACTTCTGCCTTGGGGTTGGAGGGGGAAGGGCACCAAGAACCCCTGCAGGGCAGAAGTTCTGCCTCCTGCATTTTAGGAGTAGTGCATTTATCCCAAATGTTTAAGGTAAAAAGAGGCAGAGCTACAGCGTAGTTCAGTAGTAGAGACATTTCCATTTCCGAGAAGATACGAGGCCATTGAATTCCCAGCACTACAAAATGTATGCATGCATGCATACAGACAGACATAAAGACATATGTACACATGCATACATACATGCATACATATACACACATATACACCCACATATATATGCATGCATGATACACATTCAAACATACATATATACACATATGCATGCATGCATACATATATATACACATATACACATATACACACATACATATATACACATGCATGCATATATGTGCATGCATGCAGATACACACACATACAAGCACACATATATATACATATATACATACATAAACACATATATGTATACACATATACATATATGCATGCATACAGATACATACATACATACATATATACACAGACATACATGCATGCAAGCATATACACATATAATATACATATACACATACATAAATGCATACATATATAGACACATATACATACATATATGCATGCATACAGATACACATACATATATACACACATGCATGCATACACACATATATACACATATATACATGCATACATACACACATGCATGCATGCATGCATGCATACATACCATGGATCTGTCTGATGTCACATTGCCACATGTGTATCTGAAGGAATTGCCACTATAACCATCAGGCCAGCCTCTGTGTTTTCTGTTTCCGTCCCTGTTCAGAGCATTTGGCTTCCTCTGGAGACTCGGGAACTCTATACCACCATGCCCAGGTTGAGCTATTGATTTCTGGCCATCTTCTGTAGGGTCTCATCAGGAGATGATGTCTGCTCCAACTCCCCAGGGCACCCATACCCCAGCACCATAGCCAGGACTTCTCTGAGGACACTGCCTGACTCCCTCCAAAGTGCCATTCTCTAGGGCTCAAAGCAGCTGGATCTGGACTTAACACTACTGTTCCCAGGCCCATAAACACCAGTTTTAACAGCAGAATTGGGCTTGGCACGCACAGCCCCACTTTATCTGCTGCCTCTGCTCACCAGAAGGCTGCCTGGAGCAGGCAAGAGGCTGAGGACGCTGGGGCCAGACCTGTGAACTACAGGACAGCAACTTCAGACAGAACAGGAGAGCTGTCCTTACTTGAAATCACCCACGGTCCCCACACAGGCAACTCAGCTCACAAGCCCGCAGCCCACTTCTCCTTGACCACAACCAGAGCCTGTGCGTGTGTGTGTGTGTGTGTGTGTGTGTGTGTGTGTGTGCATGCGCTGAGCCTATAATTGCCAATTGCAAGACACTAGACTTGGGTTGGAGAGATGACTCAGCAGTTAAGAGCACTGACTGCTCTTCCAGAGGGCCTGAGTTCAATTCCCAGCAACCACATGGTGACTCACAACCATCTGTAATGGGATCTGATGCCCTCCTCTGGTGTGTCTGAAGACAGCTACTCAAATACATAAGTAAATAAATCTTAAAAAAAAAAAAAAAAAAGACACTGGACTGCACACAGCACATCCTCCTTGCAGTTACCCAAGTCATCCTGTTGTTATCACCTTATGATGAGACAGGGGTGTTGCCAGTGTCCCTGCTGCCCACAACCACACCTGCCAGATGCCACATTCTCAGAACACCTGGTATCGCCTCCTTGTCCCTTGCCCTTTCTCTGCTTTGTCCACCACCCAATTCCTACCTGCCTTTAAAAGCTGCCTCAAGCTTTCCTTGGTCTCCATTTTTGTGAGGAGCCTTTCTAGACTTCTTGTGGTTCCCGAGCTTCACCTGGACTTGAGTGTGGCCACAAAGTGAACCATAAACTTTTCCAAGCCTGAACCGCGCTTTCCCCCTACCCCCACCCCCGTCCCCCTCAGGCACCTCCAGGGCTGAGCCCATCCTTACAGAAGTCTCACAGACTTGTTGAATGACTAAATGCTTCCTGCCTCAGTCATCCGGGCAAACTCCAGTGTGTGCCGAATGACGAAGCAGGCCCTTGAAAGGACACCAGTAAATTGGATCCAAGTCCCAGAGACGGAGCTTAGGTCCCTGCTATGCCCTGAGACCTGCGGCTTGCGGAGCCGCGCAAGCACCTAAAGAAAAAGCACATCCAGCAGGGCAGCTGAGGGACCCAAACAGCGTCTTCCACTTTGCGACTTGCAGGATGTCTTCTGTGGGGACAGAGGTTCGACCCAGCGCCACCCATCCATCCCAAGGCTGCACAGGCGGACAGCTACCGGGCCTCACCTATGTGACATCCGCCTACTGCTCGCAAACAAAACCCAGTGGTTGTTTTTTTTTTTTTTTTTTTTTTTTTTGGTTCTTTTTTTCGGAGCTGGGGACCGAACCCAGGGCCTTGCGCTTCCTAGGTAAGCGCTCTACCACTGAGCTAAATCCCCAGCCCCAAAACCCAGTGTTTTAAGACACCTCTATTCACACTTGAGTGCAAGTGCAGGACACAATCCTCTTGCTGGGCCAATGCACCCTGACACACGGCCATAGCTATGACCACCATTACCCCACCTTCCTACCCAGAGCAGTAACTGACTGTAGGCAGTGTTGGCCTCACTCGATTCCTTTGCTCCAACTTGGGCCTCTATTCAGCCAGCGGGAAGCACGGGCAAGTCTGAGGAAAGTATACACCACCCAGCACCTCCCTGCCAGGTCACCGAGTCTCCTTTCCAAGGTCACAGCTCCTGAACGGAGCCTCTTTCTCCACTGTAACTGCCCTCCAGGTCTGGGGTGGCGGCGGCAGCTCCCCTTCGTTGCTGGCTTGGGTACTAGACATCTCTCCTCTAAGTCATGTATTTTCCATTTACTCAACTCTCCTCAAATGTCCCGTCTGAGGGTGCCATAAAAATGTAAGACCGTGTCAATTGCCCGTATCAAAAAAACATTCTAGTATGTTCCACTTGGAGTAGTTTGGAGGGGAAACTAATGGAAACGGCCAGGAGGGGACTAGCCCCCAAGCTTCCACAGAGGCCACCTCTCTTTGTGTCCCCAGGGCATGAGAGGAAGTGTCAAAACCGGACTCCATCCAAGAATGAATTGATGCCTCCGCCACTAAACAGCAGGACCATGTCTTCCTTTCCTCCACCCCACCAGCTCCATCCTCCGAGCCAAACCCAGGTGGCGCTCTTCTGCCTCCCCCATCACCTCCCGTGGGAGCGGGGGACAGCCCAATGTTTGCCCTACCACCTCCCATCCCGGAGGCTCTGCACTCCCAAGGCGCTGCAGGAGCCTGACGACGCCCCCATGGGGACCAGAGGCTACGAGGTCCACTGGCGACCGCAGGGGATCCCCCAGGGCTGCACGGGTCGCCGTCAGGTCCCCGAGGCGCGCGAATCGCGGCCCAGCTCTGTGCCCCGCCCTTCTCTAGCAAGGAACATCACCCCACGTGGGGCCGCTGGGGCTCTCAGTCTTGGCTTGTGATTGGTCGATGTGTAACCAATTAGAGGGCCTCTGCTGTTCAGGCTACGCCGATTGGCCAAGAGAAGGCGGGTGGGACGGGAGTGGGGCGCCCTTTTGTTCTTTGCGCCCGCGCCGCTCGCCCGCTCCGGTCCCGCCACCTGCGCGCCCACTCCGGCCCTGCGCGCCTCCCGGAACCCCCCGCTTGTTCGCACACGCGAACTAAGAGCAGCCGCCTGCAACGCAGCCCTCTTAGGGTCTGACCTTGGACGAGCTCTTTTATTCTCCGTTCCCGGGTTTCTTAGCCTCGTTTTCTCCTTGTCTCCTAGGAATTGTGGCGAAGAACAGAACCAACCTGGCAGCAAGCTCCGAATGTTTCTAAAAACCTAACATTCAGTGATAGAAGGGCTCTGGATCCTTCTTAAGAGTGAGGCCACGTGGGAAACTGCTTAGAGAGAATCTTTCCCATCCTGAGCCTGTTTGCAGAATGAGCTCTTTTCCTATCCAAGTCTCACACAGGCACGGTGGGGGACAGAACTTCCGCCGCCCTGACTGCCCATCTATGCTAACCTTCCCTAAATCTTTCTTCAGTCAGTCAGTCAGTGGTAGTGGACTCCGTCGGGAGTGGAAAGTGGTGCCTCAGAAGCCCAGAGCCAGCAAAAGGAGAGAGCTCTCCAGGCGGAACTGGGTGTGTGTGTGTGTCAGGGGTCAGGTCTGGTTCTTCTGACCTCTGGTCCCAACATCTTCCGTCTAGAAACTGCTTCAGCATTTTCCACAGCACAGCTGTGGCCGCAGAGAGGCCACAGTGCTGCGGGCTGTGGACACAGACACCCAGTCTCCACACAGCCTGTGCGGGGGGGGGGGGGGGCGGGATCAGGGAACCCTCAGTATCCCCATAACATGAGTGAACTTGGAAAAGTCCCTGCTCAAGCCCAGGTTGGTGGAAGAGAGAGAGTAGTTGGGGTGGGGGTGCATTTCCAAGGTCCTCTCCTAGAACTGGAAGTCTAAAAGACCCTATCACAATTAAAGTGCATTTCTAGCAAGCAGGACATCGACACCTGCAACCTTCTAACAGTCTGACACTAGTGGCCTCTGTCAGGTGTCTGTCCTAAGGACTGTGTGCTGGAGGCTACACCTGTGGGCTCTTTCCCTGGGTGGCTGAGAAAAGGTGAATGTGGGGGTGGGGGCATCCCCATCCCATGAAGTTTTAAACACACTCCTCTCCCTGCTGTTTTGAGGCCAAAAAGCCTCTGTGCTGGTAAGAGAGAGTGAAAGTTACTGGACTGGTTGGGGTGGGAAGAAATCAAGTGGGGTCTGGTACTGGTCCTGAACCCTCAAGGCTCCCAGGCATCTGGGCTCCTCTGCCTCCAGCATTTAGCCCTTTGGAGCTCTATAGTTCCCAAGTCAATCCAGCCTCCCCAACTGGAAGTATTCATCAAGAGATGAGACTCCCCAGGTGTATAGGGGGAATCCCATTGTAGAAGTATTTATTAGGAAGGGTGTGGGGTCTCCCACCAGGAGCAGACCCAGATGGCCAGGACAGACCTTGCCTGGGAGCCTGACTAAGCTGTTCCCATATCCCTCCTGTGCAGGCTGCTCTCAGACAGCCTCAAATGCCTCTCTCCAAAGATCAGGACTGGGGCTGATGGAGGAGGGGTGCGTTTTATGAGTCGGGCAGAACCATTGGTCACCTACAGTCACTGCTGGCCACACAAACACTCTTTTTTTTTTTCTTTTCTTTTTTTTTTTTTTCCGGAGCTGGGGACCGAACCCAGGGCCTTGTGCTTGCTAGGCAAGCGCTCTACCACTGAGCTAAATCTCCAACCCCCACACAAACACTCTTAAGCACCTACCAAACTGCCTGTCCTCCGTGGCCGTGCTAGGGTGTCTTCACTATTAATCTGAAGTCAGGCAACAAATCCTGGGCTCCCTGAGAACCCCAGGGGGGGGCCAGTAATTAGCAGGGATCTGAAGAAGGCAGGAGCCCCAGGCTTTTGAGAGAGCGTTGGCCAACTTGAGATCAGGAGTCGGTCAAGAGTGTAGGAAATAACTTGAGATGGGGCCACCTGGAGTAGGTCTCTGTGGGTATCCAGCTGTGGGTGTCTGTGAACTGACTCCTGGCCACCAGACCAAGCGACAGGAAGGACACATCAAAGGAGGTAAATACATAGACGCTGGAAGGGCAAGGGACAGGGTAACAGTGGAAGTCACCGTCACTGGGGAACCCGTCTCTGCCTTTGTGTTCGATGTTGGAGGCCCGGTGACAGACAACACTGGCGGGTCTGCACATATTCCGCCTGTAAGCATCGGGCAGCATTATTCCATCTGTGTCCGACATGGCCCCGTTTACAAAGGGCACCTAAGCAGCCTCCCTGACCTGGGGAATCGACCTTACAGCCTGGTTTAAGAAGTTGCCACCAAGTGGGTTGGAGAACTTTAGTCTAAGCTCACTTCTGCAGTCTCTCGCTTCGCTCTGGCTTTCAGTTTACAATTCGAGTATGAATCTGGAAATCAATCTGGCATTCACACAACAGGGGCCCTCCCATAGGAACCAGTTGGCCAGTAGGAGCGGTGCGGGAGCGCCCTCCAGCGCTCATATTCAGCATGGCAGCTGACGGGGGACGAGAAGGCAGGGGACTAAAGAAACGAACTGTTTATCAGAGAGGGAATAGTAAGATGCCTCTTATGCTGGGTGCGCTGATGCTCTCTTGTGACCCTGACTCAGATGGTTGAGGCAGGAGGATCTTGAGTTTGAGAGCAGCCTAGGCTACATAAAAAATAAATCAAAGGGGTTGGAAGGGTGGCTCAGCAGTTAAAAGTGCTTGCTGCTCTTCCAAAGAGCCTGAGTTTGTTTCTGAGCACCCATGTCAGGCAGCTCACAACTGTATGCAACTCTAGCTCCAAGGGATCTGATGCCTTCTTCTGACTTCTCCAGGTGTGCGCACACGTGCGTGTGCACACACACACACTCCAAAGGGCTAAGGAGATGGCTCCGTGGTTAAGTGCAGTGACCTGCAAACAGAAAGGCTGAGTCTGAATCCCCAGCACGCATTTGTAAAAGCACTGGGGGGCAGAAGACAGGTGAATCCTGAGAGCCCACATTTCAACCAGCCTGACACTGACAACAAGCTTCTGATCCCATGAGAGGTTCTACCTCAAGGCAGAGTCAGAGCAAGAACAAGGTAGGGGAGACGCCTGGCATCTGCTCTGGCCCCCATGTGTGCACAGGCACAAGCACACGTACACTTTCGTATGCATACACCTCACACAAGCACACAATGACTTTCCTAGACGAGGGTCCTGAAGGGATGGGGTCAGAGATCACCTAACCAGAATGGAACCAGCCAAGTAAGGAGCTAGAATCATCACATTAGAAGATGGTGGGAACACATGGGTAGAACCCAGAGACAGCCTGGGAGCACTCCTCAGGGAGCTCGAGAGTCAGAAGCCCAGCCTCATTCATCATCATTGCCTGAGGCTGTATTCTAAGAAAAGTAAGGCTTTCACCAACCTCTGACTTCCCCAAAGACCTCAAATAGGTAATTTCCAAGGGAGCAGTCTGCCCCGACGCTCGCCCCAGCTGTGGAGCACATGCCCAGTGGGCATCCATGCCTTTCCTCTTGGAGGGAAGAGCACTCTGGCTCACCCACAGACAGTCATTGCTTCCTGGAACAAAATCCTGCCACGCCTGGCTGGAGAGCAGGGCTAGAACCCACTGCTTCCAGGATAAGCAGTGAAGTTTGTAATAGTTTTATTGAAACGCAATCTATACATAACATAAAACCCACAGGTTTCTGAGGCCTACACATACTACAGTGTTAACTTTTCTTTAAGATTTAGTTATGTACTCACTTGTTTTATATGAGTATACTGTTGTGAATACACTACAGCTGTCTTCAGACACACCAGGAGAGGGCACTGGATCCCATTACAGATGGTTGAGAGCCACCCTGTGGTTGCTGGGACCTTTGAACTCTGGAAGAGCAGTCAATGCTCTTAACCGATGAGCCATCTCTCCAGCCCTATTTTCTTTCCTTCTTTCTTTCTTTCTTTCTTTCTTTCTTTCTTTCTTTCTTTCTTTCTTTTCTTACTTTCTTTCTTTTTTAAGAGAGAGTTTCCCTATGTAGCCCTGGCTGTCCTGGAACTCATCAGGTTGGCCTCAAACTCAGATGTCTGCCTCCCTCTGTCTCCCGAGTGCTAGCATTAAAAGCGTGCACCACCGCTGCCCGGCTGCTGATTACTGCTAATTTTCATTGAGACTTACTGAGTTTGTTTAGGTTTTTTTTTTTTTTTTTTTTTTTTGAGACCCGGTCTCATGGAGTTCTGACTAACCTTGAACTCCGTATGTAGCCCAAAATAGCCTTGCATTTCTAATTTTCCTGTCTCCGTCTCTCAAGTGTGGGGATTGCAGATGTGAGCCACCATACCCAGTATTAAGAGGCTTTGTACATTTAGGCAAACACTCTTGGCTACAACCTCAGCCAACCCTGACATGTAACCCAGAATAGTCTCTGCCTCCCTTAGGGCTGGAATTATAGGTGTGTGTCATCAAGCATAGGCTGGCTTGCCTTTAGGGCTGGAGAGGTTCATGGTGGAGGTGTTTGGGTGAGGGGCAACAGGGATCAGGGCAACGCCGACGAACACCCAAGGCTAAACAAGGCCAGGAATCAGAGTCCTTCCAAGGTCAGGGCGTCCACGCCTGCAGACCGCGGTCCAGGATGCGGGTGCGTCCAGACCGGCTCGCATTCCAGAATTTCCCATCCCTTGTCCGCAGCACCTCGCCGAGAGACGCAGAGATGCACACACAGCTAAACTATAGCCAGCAGCCGCGCGCCTATTGGTTGAGAGAACGGCAGCCCGAGCCAATCAATGCACAGCATCCGAGCGCTTACTTGGAATGCGGTGGGCGGGGGTCAGTGCGCGAGCGCGTGCGCGCTAGGCTCTGCAGCCGGGATGGGGGGGATGGGAGTGGGGGTGGGGGTTTCGAGACTTAAGCTGAACAGACTGTTGGATCCTGCGGTCCCCACGTGATCCGGCGCCCCCCACTCTGGGCTTGGGGAGCCGGTTTCTCCTTAGGACAAAGCGCCGGGGCCGCGCTCTCTGGTGCGGGGAAGCCTGGGCGAGCATCCCCGCCCCGGGAGTGCCTAGGGAACTGGGCTGACCACCCGCGTCGCCCTGGACTCCTGCCGCCCAGATGAAGGAGAGGATATAGGTCACAAGGAAGCAGGTTGCACTTGAGTTCACCAGGCCAGAGAACAACAGGAAACCCGGATCCTCCCAGATCCAAAGAGAACCTCACCACCTGGCTGTCCTTCCTGCCTTATGTGGTGTGGCGCTTCAAGCGGCCATGTTACGCCCTCCCTGACCTGGACCTTGCCCACCAAGGACCAGCTTGTTGGATCCGGAGCCCCAAACCATAGAGGGAGGAAACAAAGGCTGGCGGATCATGGGGTGGGTGGGGCCTGTGGACCCTTGCCTGGCAGGTTCGCCCATGAAGCTTTGTAGGCCCCTGAGCTTTCTGCAGACCTGCGCTATGTCACCTAGCCGCATTGCATTGCATTGCACAGGAGCCCTTCTTACTCAGAACCCTAAGAGGGCACGTGGGGACTCGATCCCTGTGCTGTGCACCTGTCTGGCTCCACTGACTTCCAAGTGGTTCCAAGACCCAAGACTGTTCACTTGGGGACACTTGCCCTCCCTCCTTCCGTGGGGAAATCTCTACTGCAGTGTTGGCTCCTCCCTACACAAATGACTTCTTTATAACCCGGTCCCTCAGCTAGGATCTGGGTCTGGCTTATCTGGCTTGGGGCAAGGGAAGTCTGTTCATCTGTCTGCAGTAATCGGAGCAAAAGACAGCTCCACCTTGGTGCCTGGAGGAGTTTGAGACATTCCTTCAGAGCAGTTCTACTCAGATGAAGCCAGGATTCAGAGACAGTTTATTAAGATTAGATTGCTAACAGCTTTAAGTATTAAAGGTGATCAGGGAAAGGCTCCTGTACATCCAGGTGTGAGCGTGGCCTTTCTCGAGTTTCCTGGTTTGAGCGACTAGCAGTAACCATATATGCACTTTTTTTGTGACTCCTGAGGTTTATACTGCTCAAGGCGTTTTGAAGCGACACCCTCCTGCCTTCAGTAAATTAGACCATAGAGCCAGCAATTCCTGACATGGTTTGGGTAGGAAAATCTAACGTGGTGAAACCGTGGGTTGGGAAGGTTACACACAGGTTAAGCCATGTCTGTTACCATAATGGGGTTTATAATCTTGCCTGTGAGATTCCTAGAAAATTGCAGGTTTATATCTGGGAAAGGAATGAGGCCAAACTCAGAGGTCATGTACTTTAGGTCTCAAGCCTGGTTTATTCTTTTTTGAGCTATCTCTGTATAAAAGGGATAGTGTCTCTACAAAGACAACCTTCGCAATGTATTTCATGATTCATGCTGAATTCCTGACTTTCAGCAAAAGACTTCAACAGACTAGTGAAAGGGGGCTCTGTTCCTCTACACATACTTCTGTCTTCTGTCTTCCTAGCCTACCTCAAGCTGACAACGAAGCCAACTGACATACATTCACTATGGATTTAGTTCTGAGCTCACTGCCGGGGGCACACCCCAATAACCCCAGCACCTAAAAGCTGAAAGGCTGAAACAGGAAAATCACCCCAAGTCTGAGGTCAGCCTGATCTATATATAAACGCCTAAAGCTGTTTTGTTTTGTTTTGTTTTTTAATCTCATTTTAATGAACTACATCATTTTTTGTTTGGTTGGGTTTTTTTGTTTATTTGTTTTGGTTTTTTGAGACAGAGTTTCTCCGTGTAGCCCTGGTTGTCCTAGACTTTGCTTTGTAGACCAGGCTGGCCAATAAGTCACAGAAATCTGCCTGCCTCTGTATCAGGAGTGCCAGGGTGGGGGGTGAGGGTGGGGATGAGGAGGACGAGGGGGTTGGGGAGTATTAAGGGCAATCACCACCACACCTGGCCATAAACAGCATCTCTGAATTGTTTCAAAGCGTCTACAGTGTGAAATGAGAACAATTAAAATACTGCAGCCTCTGAACTGGTGGGGTAAAGGCCTGCTGTGCCGGCAGCAGGCACAGGGACTAAGTAAATCCCCAGCACCCACATAAAGGCTAAGTGTGGAAACTGGCAGGAGAGACTGACTGCTATTCCAAAGGTCCTGAGTTCAAATCCCAGCAACCACATGGTGGCTCACAACCATCTGTAATGGGATCCGATGCCCGCTTCTGGTGTGTCTGAAGACAGCTACAGTGTATTCACATATAATAAATAAATAAATCTTTAAAAGTAAGATGGAGAGCCAGGATGGAGAGTTCAAAACCAGTTCAAGATCTCTATAAAGAGAGCTCCAGGCCACCCATGGCTGTTACACAGAAAAACCCCATTTCAGAAAAAAAAAAAAAAAAGAAAGAAAGAAAGAAAGAAAAAGAAAAAGAACACTGGTGAGAAAAAGGCTCTTGCTACCAAGCTTGATGGCCCGAGTTCAATCCCTGGAACTAGCATGTTGGAAGGAGAAACTGATTCCTGCAAGTTACTCTCTAACCTAAATACACATGCACACACACATGCATGCACGCACACGTACCAAATAAATGAAAGAAACAAAACAATGCACATGCATGCACACACATGCATGCACACACATACCAAATTTTAAAAAAAAAAAAAAAAAAAAAAAAACATGGCAAAGCACTTTAGGAACAGAGCCCACATTAACCTCTGGGCTCTGTGTGTGCCTGAATGACGGGTCCACCCTCACATACATACATTTGACACTCGAAAATCAGCTTGAATGTGAAGCCTTTTTCAAGCCACACCTAGCTTCTTTCCAACTGCAGACCAAAGCAAACCGAGAAACATGGGTGGGGGCGCATGCCTTTAATTCCAGCACACAGGAGGCAGTGACAGCCAGATCTGTTTGTGAGTTTGTGGCCACTCAGGGCTCCACAGTCAGACTCTATCTCAAAATGAACTAAGTAGAAACAAATATTCTGGAGAATCCTTCCTCAGTAAGGAAAACAGGAGCACTTAGCAGAAAACAAGCAAAGATCGTCAAAGATTTTTTCATAATGGCCCCTAAAGAAAGAAAGAAAATTTAAATAGTCACAAGTGGTCACTTATCATCCTATCATCCGCCAAATTGGCAAACACGCCCAGGTGTAAAGGAAGATGTCCCATGGGGAAGCTGGAAGGGCTGGCTTGGGGAGAAGGCAGACCTGGGCAGTGAGATCTGCTAGTCCAGCCCCTGGAGTATCCCACAAAGGAAGAGCAGGAGGGCTAGACGGATCTCCACTGAGAATCGCTGTGTGAAAAAATTAAGCAGATCCTACAGGACAATGACATTACACTCTGACCAGGAGTGGACAGACAGATCTCGTGCTGCCTGGGACCCTTCCTGCCTCTCCCTCCCAGTTGAACTATTGTTTGATGTTTCTGTGACACTGTGGAAGAGCCTGGTCTATGGTGACCAGGGACACTAAGCTGGTGTAGGCAGTTGGACTCACGTTCTAAGGAAGGGTCTGCAGGACCTTGTGGTCAGTGGGAGGAAGCCAGAGCACCCCCAAGAACACTTACTGACAGCTTTGTCTGCCTCTCCACCCCTCCCCTCCTCGTGGCTGCCTGAAGTTTGTAGTGCATGGACATATTTAATTCGTTTTTTGTTTTTTTTTTTTTAAGTGGTGCAGATTGAATGTTTTACTTTCTCAGAGGCTTCATAGGACAGAGAGGTAAAAATCTAACTCCTGATCCTTAAGTGTCTGGCGCCATAGGCCTCTGGGTTGTAGGTGGTCCCAGGTTCTGATGCTGGTTTAGCCCTGTCCCCTGCGGTAGCTTCCTCTGCTTCCTTTGGTCCCACCCCCTGAGATAGCCTCCTTTTGTACAACCTTTGCCAATGAGTTCATTTACCTACAGCCGGTGTCTGTAATCTCACTTTCGTAAAACTGTGCGATCTGGGTTAAGGGTACAGCCCTGACCCCTCCGTGAGGCTGACAAGGTTGTGATTGTGGCTCACAGGGAGAGTTTGGACCCTAACCCATTCTTTAAAAATCTATCATCAAGATAGGCAAAATCGGGGCTGGGGATTTAGCTCAGTGGTAGAGCGCTTACCTAGGAAGCGCAAGGCCCTGGGTTCGGTCCCCAGCTCCGAAAAAAAGAACCAAAAAAAAAAAAAAAAAAAAAAAAAAGAACCAACATGGGTGAGCACAGAAACTGCAGCATCTTGGTGCTCCTGTCCTGTTTGCATCTACCCTCTCAAGGCTGTGGCCGTAGAAGTGATAATGGACTCAGGCTGTGAAGGTTGCCATGGTTTCCGGTTCCGCTCTTCCACACGGATTGCACCTGGCAGTGGGTGAGCTACTGTAGCCCCAGCCCGGCCACACCCTCAAGGGAGACCCGGAGCCAAAACCACCCCAGTCTCCCGACTGCCCACTCTCAAACACTGTGTGAGGTAACAGATGTCTGTTCAAGCTCTAGGGTTCTAAGGTCATTCGTTGCCTGGCAATAAAGAGCTGACACACCATCTGCACTGGAGTATTCGTCTTTACTATAATGAAATATGGGAGATGGGCTCACTTTATAGAGAAAAAAAAGGCATTGTTCATAGTGAGGAGACTGGAGGGCACGACAATGGTATCCATCCACTTGGTTCTGGTGAGGGCTCAGTGGTTGTATGTAGGGTGTGTGTGTGTGTGTGTGTGTGTGTGTGTGTGTGTGTGTGTGTGTGTGTGTGTGTGTTCGCTCCCGTGCGCGCAGATAACACTCACTCCTTTACACAAGTTAACACACAGATCCCAGCACTGTAAATCCAACCACACAGGCACAGAAACTGAGGTATCCAGGCTGCGGGACTTAATTGTGTAACTGGTAAGTGAGCGGGACAAAATGAACTGACATTAGCAACTGGCCCTGGGTCCACTCTCAGCCTTGCCCGGGGCAAAATCACTTGCTTTGCTGCATTCTTCCATCTCCCGAAGTAGCTGCTGGGCTTTGCTGGTGTCCATCCTGCCCAGCACCAGCACAAGCCAACCAGAGCAGACCTGCCTACCCTGCATTGTGATTGGTTCAGGCAATTCAGGCCTTGCCCAATCATAATGAAGTTCTCTTTGCCCCCGGGGCTGCTGGGAGCCCCAGGCTTTTGTTCCTCCTAATCTTGAGGTCCGCTTTTGCTCTGTTTGCCCAGACAACAGTGTGTGGAGCGAGGAGAGGGAGAGTGTGAAGGGCAGAGCTGAGGAAACTGAAGAGAAGCCATATCTGGAGGTGTAGGCTGATGCTTAACACTTAAGCTCGAAGCCCTGGGTTGGAGCTGCACCCTAAACAACAAAAAAGCGGGCCTCCTGATCATTATGCCGGAAACCTGGTTGCTTGACGCTGGCCACACAGTGCCCTGTTTTAGTTTTCTTACCTAGTCAGGTTAGCTTAGAACTCACTCTAGAGCCCAGAATTTGGTACAGTTCTGCCTCCCGCCTGGCACCAGGCCCCAGGCCCACCTTCAGTACTTGCTTTTTTTTTTTTTTCTTTTTTTCTGAGCTGGGGACCCAGGGCCTTGCACTTGCTAGCAAGTGCTCTACCACTGAGCTAAATCCCCAACCCCGACCTTCTGTTTAAAAGCAAGTCCTGGGGTTGGGGATTTAGCTCAGTGGTAGAGCACTTGCTAGCAAGTGCAAGGCCCTGGGTTTGGTCCCCAGCTCCCAGGGGGGGGGGGGGACTTTAAACAGAAGGTCACTCCCAATTGGTGAGGGCTGAGTGGTTTGGGGTAAGCAGAAGTTGTCTTCGAGCTCTAGTCCCCACAGAAGAGGAAAAAGTGTGGAGGTAATATGGTGGCAGAGGCTGGGCCACCATGGACGTCTACTGCTTGTTGCCCAAGTGCATACTTCCTGTAAATGGCTCCCCAGGGTTTCACTAGGCATCCTCGTCTTGTCCCCAGACTGTCTTCTTACCCTGCTACCCGAGCTGGAATCTGTTTCCTACAGGCAAGACCCCTGCATGCTATATAAGCACAGCTCCCCAGAACCGGGACTTCTGCTAGCCCCAAGCTCAACAGCGGCTGCTGTCCACCACAGAGGCATGTCCAGGTAGCTGCTCTGCTACTCAGTTCGGTTAGAGAGGGCCAACTAACAGGGATTCAGTTTGTGAGAATTCGTTTTCTCACGTATTATCAATGGGATGAGGGGTTGGGATTGGGGTAGTTAGAGGTGGGATATGAGTTTGTCCAGTTGGGGGTCCCAGATTCTTCTGTTCTTTCCCCTGCAACACCTGTGGGTGCTGATTTTCCTCCTTCCCTGGTCTCAAAGTGGCTGCTGGGACTCCAGATACTACACGCCTCTCCATAGTCACAGCATGGAGGACTTCCTGTCTCTCAGCACCCTGTGCTACCTGAGGCTCTCCCTCAGCACACACTGCTCCCAACCTTGAAAAGGCAGGAGAGGGGGCTGGAGGGATGGCTCAGTGGTTAGGGGGAAAGACAGAGAGGAAGCCAAAGGCTGCGCTGGGGAGCTTCGCGGAGGCTTTCAGTCTAACCAGAGCTTACTGGACGCTCCCATAATACAGCAGCGAAGGGAAAACAGGTCAAGCCTGCTCTAGCAGTGGGCAGAACCACCTCCCAAGTCTGCCTGCCTTCCTCCCCCTCAAGAAAGAATTCTAAAACCTTCAGGTAGAAACAGAAGGGTTAAGAATTCAAGGTTACTCTCAGCAGCTAGATTTGAGGCAGCCTGGTCTACAGGACACCTTCTCTCAAGATACCATTATCGTAAAATTAACTAGAAGAAAATAAATGTCTAATCAAAGCAAACAAAGATTTTAAAAATTGCTAAAACATTGTCTTTCTCTCTGCTTTTGTTGTTGTTTGCTTGTTTTGTTTTGTTGAGAGAGGGGGTTTTTCTGTGTAGCCTGGCTGTTCTGGAACTCACTCTGTAGACCAGACCAGGCTGGCCTTGAACTGCCTGCGCCTGCCTCCTGAGTGCTGGAATTAAAGGTGTTCACTACCACTGCCTGGTTTTAAAGCATTTTTTTCTTTTCTTTTTCTAGGTTTAAAACATTTTTAATGTAGAATTCCAACTAGAAAAAAAATATTCTGGACTGGAGAGATGGCTCGGTGGTTAAGAGCACAGTCTTCCAGAGATCCTGAGTTCAAATCCCAGCAACCACATGGTGGCTCACAACCATCTGTAATGAGATCTGATGCCTTCTGATGTGTCTGAAGACAGTTACAGTGTACTTACATGTAATAAATAAATAAATCTTTAAAAAAATAATAAAAAGATATTCCATATCACCAATCATAAGGAAAATGTAGATGATGGTCTCATTGAGATGTCACCCATATCTGGGGCCGGTAATATGACTCACGGTAAGGGGGGATGGGGCCACACGAACTTTCAGACATTGCTGGTGTGTCATTCCCAGTGTGAGATCATTTGGCAATCAGTACAGAGTTAAATATCCACTTATATATGATCCAGCAATTCCACTCAGTTTATCTAAGATAACAGGCACCCGGATAGCGATCCCAGCACTGGGGACAGTCAGCTTCATATGTAAAGCCAAACCTGGAAATGGCCAACAGTCCATCAGTGAACAGTGATTGGACCGGACATCACCTGTTATGTACATAGTCACGACCAACTCGCTTTTTAACCATGACTGTCCTGAAACTCTCCGTGTAGACCAGGCTGTCCTAGAAAACTCACAAAGACCCACCTGTGAACAGCACCTGCATCTGCCTCCCAGGTGTGAATTAAAGGTGTGTGTCACCACAACCTGCAACTGGCTTATTCTTTTTGGGGTTGGGGGATATTTGAGACAAGGGTCTTCTCAAACTCACTAGGTAGCCAAAGGTGACCTTGAGCTCCTGATCCTCCAACCTCCACATCCTGATTCCTGGGATGATCACGGGTTTGTGGCTCTATTTCTGATCTCCTGTATCTTCTTTGGTGAGGGGTTCATTTAGGTCATTTACCTGCTGTTTACCATGAAGGGAATTGCTTGGGTAAGTTAGCATTCAATACATCGGGAATCACGGATCTGTAGCAGAGACAGAGAAGCGCAGAGACGTTCTGACTTGTAGGATGCGGCTTTCTTAGTGACCTCATACCTTGTATCTAATTTCTTTTTGAGCCTGCTCAAAGTCTAGGACTGGTCTCATGGCTAGGTTGGGTTGAGACAGTCTCCTGCCCTGGGGTGGGACCCTGTTGTCAATTTTAAAACTGAAGCACTATCGTGAAATTAGGGGCCAGGGATTTGCACCATCTTATCAGGGTTTACAGACATGAGCAGAGCTTGGATGGTCTGCTACAACCCCTCCCTCCCGGCTCCAGCTCCATGACTCATGCCTACCCTCGGCCCCACAGGAGCAGGGCCTAAGGCTTCTGTTAAAGGGAACAGCATTCAGGTTTGCACTTGAACTCAACATGATTCATTATCTGAGAGGTTAGGACAGCAAGTCTTAAGCTACATGTATTCTACTATAAATTTTTCAAAACCTACCAATATTGAATGCTCCCAAGAACACGGGACAATGGAGATTTTCATTCGTTGGCAGTAAGACTGTGAAACAGTCCACCCAGCTGTTCTGGAAAACAACTTGGCAATTTGTGGCAAAGGACAAAAGACATCCGGCCACACGACTCAGAAACCCCTTAGGTGTCTTACCCAAATGATTGGAAAACAGGTCTATACAAAACCTCAGTAATGTGTATTCGTAATGACCAGAGAATGGAGGGAGTTCTCCTCCGTCAGTAGGGGAACACACCCAGGTTTTTCCGGTCCAGGGACTGTGATAACCAGGAACCAAGGTTGGCTTGGAGCCTGGGGAGTTTTAGATGTATACTTCCCAGGGCAATAAGCCAGTTGCAAAGGCCGCCCACCGTTTTTAGGGCATTCTAGCAAAGGTGAGTCTAATCAGTAGTCACCACCAAGGACTGGAGACGGGGATGGACTGAAACGGTGAACAGTGAGTGACAGTGTCGCTAGGGCGTGGAAGTGATCTGGGTACTGATGTCATGATGAGTGTCTCACACGCCACATTCATCAAGCTCTGCCAAGGGGCCTGGCCATGTGGGCTAGTGGCTTGTGTAGCACGGGGCTAGGCCTTGGGTTGGTATGGTGCCGTCGCTGTACCAAACAAAAAACAAAACAAAGAAACGCTCCCAGGAAGAGAGAGTCACAACTAAGTATGGGGGCACACACCTGTAATCTCAGCACTTGGGCAGAAACAGACCATCACATGGTTAAGACCGGTCTGGGCTACGTAGCAAAACCCTATCTCAGGGGCTGGGGATTTAGCTCAGTGGTAGAGCGCTTACCTAGGAAGCGCAAGGCCCTGGGTTCGGTCCCCAGCTCCGAAAAAAAAGAACCAAAAAAAAAAAAAAAAACCCTATCTCAAACACATGCGATGCACGCACGCGCGCGCGCGCGCGCGCGCGCGCGCGCGCACACACACACACACACACACACACACACACAGACACACACACACATGCACACACACACATGCACACACATGCACACAGAGAGAGAGAGACAGAGACAGAGACAGAGAGACAGAGAGACAGAGAGCATTCATTTTTAGAAGAGGCGGGATCCCAGGATGGAATTCAGACAGTAACAGGAGAATCTGGCTGTAACAGGAAATGCGCTCAGCTCCTAGCTGAAAGGGAGGGCTGACCTCACTGAACGGGAAGTAACCTCAGAAGCTGAAAATTACTGGAATGCGTAACAGCAAAGGAAACTGCAGAGACTGTAGCAGTAAAATTATCCACAAGTTTGGCCCATACTGTGTCCACTACACCTTCATCCGGAACTTCGAGGCAGAGCCAGGGATAGTAACAAGAGGGCAGAGAAGGCTTGCTTAGTAGATGCTGCAGGGCTACACACAGGGGAACAGTGGTATGTGTGCAGAACACAGGGTAAACACACACACGGCTACTCTGAGCCAGATCTCCTGCTTCTGTCAGCTGGGAGAGACCAGCACCCATCCAGGACACTCAAGACCTTTGGAGGAGACTTCTCGGGACCATGGTGTCCAAGCACCAGGGAATCCTCATCGCCCTTCCACGCCCTGGGGGCCCCAGAACCCTCCACACCACTCATCCATCCTCCATGGGACATAGATGGCTCTGACCTCTCTTTGAGTTGGTTCTGCTGCCTGAGTTCTGAAGGGCTCCCTGGGCTGGGTTTCTGGGTTCTATTAGAGCAATGTCAGGTATTTCCTGGGAGGCATGGAGAGAATCCATCAGTCAGGGTTTGCTGCACGCCTTCCAGTGCAGCTACTTCTGGAATCATGGAATGCAGAAGAAGTGAGTGTGAGGCCTTGGCCCATTAGAGCGTGGGAGCTAGGAGGGAGCACCCAGGAAGGAGCACCCAGAGGGAGCACCACTACCCATCTACTGAGCAACGGCTAAACACTGTGGAAGAGCTTTATGCTTTAGTAATAATAGAATGTTAGCTCTAGGGCTGGAGAGTTAGTTCAGTTAAGAGTGCTTCTTGGGGGGGGGGGGATTTAGCTCAGTGGTAGAGTGCTTGCCTAGCAAGCGCAAGGCCCTGGGTTCGGTTCCCAGCTCCGAAAAAAAGAAAAAAAAAAAAAAAGACTCCCATAAGTCCAAGGAACCTGATGCCCTCTTCTGACCTCTGTAGATACCTGTACACACACATGTGCATATGTAAAGGAAAACACACACATAATTTAAAAACATCTATTTACTTGATTATTTTATGTGCATGTGCTTGAATGTGTGTGTGTGCACCACATGGGTGCAGGAGCCTGGGAAAGGCAGAAGAGGGCGTCAGGTCCCTTGGAATTGAGCTATCAGTTGTGAGCTGCCAGGTGGAAAAGTTAGGCCTTGCAAAACTTAGGCCTTGCAGAACTTAGGCCTTCTGCAAGATCAAATGCTCTTAAATCCTGAGTCATCTCTCCAGCCTACATAAATGTTGCAAAAATTTGATAATGAAAAAAAAAACAAACAAACAAACAAAAAAAAAAACACCAGTACAAGCAATGCCCTGACGTGACTGCACAGCTCTTTGTTGTTTGGTGCTTCCAGATTTATTTGTTACGGAGCATGCTAGGTGTGGCGACTCCTGCCTTTAATCACAGCTCTGGTAGGCAGAGGCAGGTGAATGTCTGTCTGAAGCAGCCTAGGCCTACCTAGTGAATTCCAGGGTGGCCAGGGCTATATAGAGAGGCCATGTCTAAAGCAAGAAAACAAAACACTAAGCTTAATTGCTTTCATTGTATGCGTATGAGTGCTTGCTTGTATGTAGTACACAGACTACAGATCACCTTCAACTGGAGTTACAGAAAACTGCGAGCAGCTATGTGGATTTTAAGAACCAAACCCAGGTCCTCTGCATGAGCGGCCAATGCTCTTAACCACTGAGGCATCTCTCCAGCCCCATAACTGGTTTTATTTTTTTATTTTTTTTAAGATTTTATTTTTTACTTATTTTATGCATGAACATACTGTAGTTGTCTTCAGACACACCAGAGGAGGGCATCAGATCTCATTACAGATGGTTGTGAGCCACCATGTGGTTGTTGGGGATTGAACTTAGGACCTCTAGAAGAGCAGTCAGTGCTCTTAACCACTGAGCCATCTCTCCAACCGCCCCCCCCCCGCCCCCCCCCCCAGAACTGCTTTGAGACAGGGTTTTGCTCTTTAGCCTTAACCTCAAAGCAGTTCTCTTGTCATAGCCTCTACACAGAACTGGTATTACAGGTGCGGCCACCACGCCTACCTTAAAAATGGCTAAAAGAGAGAAGAGAGAGGGTCAGACAACACAAAAGAGTCTGGGCTGGGGTTGGGGATTTAGCTCAGTGGTAGAGCGCTTGCTTAGCAAGCGCAAGGCCCTGGGTTCGGTCCCCAGCTCCGAAAAAAAAAAAAAAAAAAAAAGAAAAGAAAAGAAAAAAAAAAAAAGCCTGGGAAGATTCAGACCTACAATTCTAGCCACCTAGGGGGCTAAGGCAGGACTATTCCAAGGTAAGGCCAGCCTAGGCTAAACTGTGAAACCCTATCTCAAAGTAAAAGTCAAAGGAATCAGAGATGGTAGCCTAGTAGTATAGCACTTTCTTAGCATGATAGAGGTCATGGGTTCAATACCTAATACTGGTGGGGAAAGAGATTAAAAGAAGTCTGGAGAGATGGCTCAGTGGTTAAGAGCACTGACTGCTCTTCCAGAGGTCCTGAGTTCAATTTCCAGCAACCACATGGTGGCTCACAACCATCTGTAATGGGATCCGATGTCCTCTTCTGGTGTGTCTGAAGAGAGTGACAGTGCACTCACATACATGAAATAAATAAATCTTTTTTAAAAAAAGATTAAAAGAATAAGTTTTGTTATGGCCAGAATTTTTTTTTTTTTTGGTTCTTTTTTTCGGAGCTGGGGACCGAACCCAGGGCCTTGCGCTTCCTAGGCAAGCGCTCTACCACTGAGCTAAATCCCCAGCCCCATGGCCAGAATTTTAAGGCACCCATGTAGTGACTCATAACCATCTTTAACTCCAGTTCTAGGGACCCCGCTGCCCTCTTCTGTCCTACATAGGCTCCTCAGGCACGCGTGTAGAGCACACCAACTCCAACAAGTACACATACTCATAGCAGTAAATATTAAAGTGTCGAAATGATTGAGGAAATGATTCAGTGGATAAAGTGCTCACTGTACAATCTTGAAGACCTGAGTTTGGATTTCCAGAAGCCTCTACAGCCATACACAGTACTGTGAGTCTATAGGGGTTCTGAAAGCAGGACAGGAGAATCCTCAGAAGCATATGGCAATATGTATGTAACGCTCTCTGTTGCACTCTCTCTCTCTCTCTCTCTCTCTCTCTCCCTCTTTTTTTTTTTAAAAGATTTATTTATTATATATAAGCACATTGTAGCTGTCTTTAGACACACCAGAAGAGGGCATCAGATCCCATTACAGATGGTTGTGAGCCACCATGTGATTGCTGGGAATTGAACTCAGGACCTCTGGAAGAGCAGTCAGTGCTCTTAACCGCTGAGCCACCTCTCCAGCCCTCCTTTCCTCCTCTTGTTCTCTTTCCCTCCTCTCTTCCTTTTGCTCTATCTCCCTCTTCCTCTCCCTCCCCTCCCCATCTCTCTCTTCCTCTCTCCCTCTCCCCTCCTCTCCCCCTCCCTCTTTTCTCTCCTCTCCCCCTCCCCCTCTCTCATTCATTCACATATACATCTTAGCTGAGCATTGTAGTGCACGCTTACACCTATACTTGGAAGGTTGAGGCAGGAAAGTCAAGGTCATCCTTACTTCCACAGCAAGTTCAAGTCTGAAGCCAGCCTGAGGCTGGTTATTTGAAACCCTGTAGAGGCCAAAGTGTTTGAGTTGTGCAGACACCATAGTGAGAAAGCGGGAGCACTCTGGTTATGCAGGACGCTGGCCACACAGGTGGCGTGCTGAGAGCTGCATCACTCTGGGGTCACCCTGACTGTGGTGATGAAGGACAGGAGAAAAGATGGGTACCTAAGCACAGGTACATGTGCACTCACCCACACTCGCACATGTGTACATGTAAGCTGGGATCGGCGGACCCACTTTGGAATGTCAGGGATTATTCTACCTGTCTGAATCCCGGACGTGGTACAGAACTGAAAGATGAGGAGGGGGGTTAGCTAATCTTGGCAGGACGTCTCTGTAGGGGAGCAGTCTAGAGTTTCAGTCACCTAGGAGGAGGAAGCTGTGATTGATCGTTTCTGCACACACTGGTTAATCGTTCATAACCTCTGTACTTGGACTAGGGTAGGCTTTGACATCCCTCTGAACCCCAGCTGGGGAAGGCGGTGGCATTTCCCTGGTCTGAGGCATTGGAATCCTTGACATGGCTGTGCTCATGTCAAAAAGACATTCACCCGAGACCTCGTCCACTCCCCACTGTGGTGACCTACCCAGCTCCCGGGGATGCTGCTGCCATACTTCACTCATGGATCAGTCAGGAGGCTCTGCTGCACTGCTGCACAAGTGGCCCCCAAACTCTCATTCACTCACACAAATTATAACCTCTTTTTTTAATAATTTATTTAACTGTATTTTGCGTCCATTGGTGTGATTCCCAGAAGCTGGAATTGCAGGCAGGTGTAAACTGCCAATGTGGTAGCTGGGAACTGAACCCAGTCCTCTAGAAGAGCAGCCAGTGCTCCTAACCAGCCATCTCTCCAGCCCCAAATTAGAACGTCTTAATTTCTTCTATTTTAATGATTTATTCTCTCTCTCTCTCTCTCTCTCTCTCTCTCTTTTTCTCTGTGTGTGTGTGTGTGTGTGTTATTTAAAAACAAAATAGACACCTGAGCCTGTTGGCACAGGCAGGAGGATTGCAAATTCAAGGCCAGCTTGGTCTACATAGAAAGAGCCTATCTGGGCTGGAGAGATGGCTCAGTGGTTAAGAACACCCGACTGTTCTTCCAGAGGTCATGAGTTCAATTCCCAGCAACCACATGGTGGCTCACAACCATCTGTAAAGAGATCCGGTGTATCTGAAGACAGCTACAGTGTACTTATATATAATAAATAAAATAAATCTTTAAAAAAAAAAAAAAAAAAGAAAGAGCCTATCTCTGCTATGCTCTGGGAAACCTCAGTATGGCTGGAACCTGGCCAGAACTTAATAAACCTTATTTCAAATCTAGCTCAAGGAAGGAGGGAAGGACAGATGGACAGATAGACAGATGGACCTATCTCAGAAATAAAGAAGTGAAAATTGAGAAGATGGCACAGTGGGCAAGATGTCTACTGAGCAAGAATTGAATCCCCAGAACCCACATACGGCAGCATGTATCCGAGCCCCAGTGCTAGAGCTGGGAGAAGACTAGAATTGCTTGCCTGGCCAATTGGTCTAGTTGAATTGGAATTGAGGAGCTGCAAGCTCAGTAAGAATCCTGTCTTAAAAGTAATAAATAAAAATAAGGGGTAGGCGCTGGAGAGATGGCTCAGTGGTTAAGAGCACCAACTGGTCTACCTGAGGTCCTGAGTTCAAATCCCAGCAACCACGATTGCTCACAACCCTCTGTAATGGGATCTGATACCCTCTTCTGGCGTGTCTGAAGACGGCTACAGTGTACTCACATGTAATAAATAAATAAATCTATTTTTTAAGAAAGCATAGAGGGATGAAGAAGCACCAGCCATCCACCTCTGGCTTCTGAATGTTCTGAACGCATTCCTTGCACACCATGAAGCAGACTGGCCTGGTGCTGCAGCCTGTAGTCCCAGGGAGTAGAGGAACTAAAGCAAGAGGACCTAGTTCAAACCCAGCTTGGGCTATGCACTTAGGACAGTTAAGTTTAAGGTCAGTTGGGCTGCAGTGAGATCCTGTCCCAAGAAACAAACAGCAAAACAATCACCCACAGTTCAAATTTCTCCCTTTGTCTCAAACATTCTTCCTTTCTCTTTGTTCTGACCAATATAAACCTGGCTTTTATGCTGGGCAGTAGTAGTGCCAGTCTCCGCCCCCAGCCCTAAGAAGACAGGCAGGCAGATCTCTGAGTTTGAGGCCAATCTGGTCTACAAAGTGAGTTCTGGGACAGCCTGGGTTACACAGAGAAACCCTGACTCAAAAACAAACAGCAAAAATAAACAAACAAATATATATGTATATGTATATGTATATGTATATGTATTTATATTAGAGACAGAGAGAGTGGGAAAAAGGAAGGAAGGAAAGTAGGAAGGAAGAAAGGAAGGGGGAGGAAGGGAGGAAAGGAGGAAGGAAGGGGGAGGAAGGAAGAGAGGGAGGAAGGAAGGCTAAGAACAGAGAACTCACTTGAGCACAGGGTGTTTTGAGCGCTGTGTGTTTTGAGTGCTGGGTATATTGAAGGCTGGTGTATCGACATTGGTGAAGGGTTAGGATGTTAATCTTTCAGAGTCATCCTATCCCAAGTCTGGGCCTGATCACCTCTTTAAGGAGCACTTGATGATCTCTGCCAAGCTAGTGGATTGCTCTTGCGAAATAAAGTGCCTTGGTGTGACCATGTCCTGTCATCTTCCCAATATACATTCAAGGCTGGCTTTGTGCCAGGTGTGGTGGTGACACCAGACCTGTGTCTCTGTGAATCTCAGGACACAGACTGGATGATAGACACAAGACTTTCAGCTACTCTGGAGCTGGCAGGAGATATACATCAGAAACCAGCAGGCAGTGAGAGCTGGCTGTGGGTGGAGCAGGGGCACCACCAAAGCCAGTGATCCAGGCCTGAAAAGGATCGGACGAACTTCATTTTCTGGGTTTTGGGATATAGAGTCCACTTCAGAGATTCCAGTCCATCTAGTATCATCTTATCTGCCTGTCTGTCCGATACTTCTGCCTGTCTATCTATCTGTACTTTGCCTTGCCTTCCTCCTCAGGTGCCCTCAGGAATGTCTGTCTGCCTGTCTGCCTGTCTGTCTCTCCTTTGCCTTGCCTTCCTCCTCAGGTGCCCTCAGGAATGTCCCAGCCAGCCCGAGCTGACCTAGCCACTCAGTACACCACCATCAGACAGCTGGTCCAAGGTGAGTCCCAGTTACCGAGGCTGTCTCTCATCACAGGTCAGTGACCTTTAGCCAAGCTAGGGACCCAAAAGCACCACAGTGTGAACCAGGGTTGGTGTTGAAGGTGTGAGTCTTAGCTTCTGGGACTGAGGCCTTAGTATCTCTTTATGTTGCTGGCTTAGCTATATCTAGACCCTTTTGTCTGTAAATAAATGTTTTACATTTATTTATTTATTTATTTATTTATTTATTTCCAGGACAGATTTCTCCCTGTAGCCCTGACTGTCCTGGAACTCACTCTGTTAACCAGGGGCTGACATCCAACTCAGAGAGATCCACCTCCCTCTGCCTCCTGAGTGCAGGAATTTTAAAGGTGTGTCCCCACTTCCTAGCTTGTTTTGTGTTGTTTTGTATTTTGTTATTTAGACAAGGTCTCACTATGTAGCCCCACTGGCCTGGAATTTATTCTGTAGACTAGGGTGGCCTCAGACTCAAGAGATCCATCTACCTGTCTCCCAAGTGCAACCACACCCAGTTCTTTAAATATTTTTATTTCATTAATGTATTTGCCTAGGTGAATTTATGTGCACTGGTTCTTGCAGGAGTTCAGAGGTCCGAAAATGGCACGGGGTCCTCTGGAACTAAAAGTTACTGGTGCTGGGCACTAGGTCCTCTGCAAGAGCACTGAGCCATCTCTCCAGTCCCACTAACTAGCCCCCACCACCCAGCCACCCTTTTCTCAGGTTGGCCCAAATTCACTGTTATGTATAAAATTGACCTCTGAACTCCTGATCCTGTCACCCCCACTTGAGTTGCTAACAGGGAGGGCACGCCTAACACCTGGCAAGCACTGTTTCAACAGGTATTGAAATGCATCTCTAGCCCTAATTCCAGAGCCTCCTCACTCCACATCACACAGCCACTCCCACTGCCCTCGCCCTGCACTAACAGCATCATCTTTGGATAACCAGTCTTTCCAGGTTCATCTGAGTGGTAGCACCGGACCAAGTTTCATTCCTTTATGCCTGAATGAAGTTGCGTGGCCTTGGAAAGGCTCCACTTCAATGACACCTAGGTTCTATCTTTTGGCTCTATGGGGGTAGACGGTTGCTACATTCTTTACTTGAGCCAACAAAGTGCGTGTAAGAGCTGGTCCTGCCTGCTGCCTTCCTCACCAACACTTCTCTACAGGAGGCTCTTCGCCGGATAATATCCGGCCTAATTCCTCACCCTGTGGGAAACTTCCTGTGGAGAATGACAGGGAGCAATGGTGGATTTAAAGGACAATCTGCTCCAAGGATGATGGGCCTTGAACTGGGGGTAGAGTCTAACACCCAGTCCACAGGCTTCCAATGCTAAGGTTTTCTGTGGCTAGGCAACCAGACTTAATTTCCCAACCCAACCCCACCCCACCCACAGCCCTGTGCCCAACAGGAAGCCACGTTCAGTTACTGCAGCACTTTTATTTCTCTTTACACAATGACGTGTTGCTGGGGCCTAATGTTCTCACTGAACAGTAGAAAACCAAAATTTGTCATTTCTTAAAGAATTGAGTACAAAAACCTTACATAAATTAAAAGGATGAATACATTTACAGGTGTCGATGCAAACGTTCCCAACTCAAGGCAAGTAACAACCCATGGAGGTCAGGAGGGAAAAAACCAGAACAGAAACTGGGTCCTAAGGCTCGGACTTTCCCACCCTGTTAGACTGGCAAGAAAAGAAGTGGTAACTAGTTCAGGAACCCTTGCCAGCCTCGGGAAATCCTGGAAGTCTGCTGTTGGTTAATACCCTGCACAGATCACTACATGGTGCTCACAGAGATCCACTAGGCTGGGGACTGACTGACTTTTCCACAGATCTCCCCAGCCACCAAGTGACCGAGCCACATGAACTAAGGACTAAATCAAGATATGCACAGGGTATTAAACATATACCAAGGGAACAGTTAACTTGAATACAAGGTCAAAAATCAGCAACAAGTTCTACGATCCAGTGCTGATATCAGATACAAGCTTCAAGGACAAATTTCTTTTCAAAGGCTTATTCCAGTTTCATGAGGCTAGCATGAGGTGTGTACATTTGCCAGGGCAAATCGATACTTCAGAATCAGCTCATGCAGCAGATGCCTGGCACCTGCTCAGTCCATCTAGAAGCATTTGCGGTGGACAATGGAGGGGCCTGACTCGTCATACTCCTGCTTGCTGATCCACATCTGCTGGAAGGTGGACAGTGAGGCCAGGATGGAGCCGCCAATCCAGACTGAGTACTTGCGTTCAGGAGGAGCAATGATCTGCAGAGGAAAAAGACAGAATGAGCATTCGTGTCCTTCCTGTGGGCCCCACCTCCCAGTCATCACTGGTCCTAGGCCTGCTCAGGTGGGTCAGCCTTAATCTTACCTTAATCTTCATTGTGCTGGGAGCCAGGGCTGTGATCTCCTTCTGCATCCTGTCAGCAATGCCTGGATACATGGTGGTACCACCAGACAGCACTGTGTTGGCATACAGGTCTTTGCGGATGTCCACATCACACTTCATGATGGAGTTGAAGGTGGTCTCGTGGATGCCACAGGACTCCATGCCTAGGGAACAGAGCTCATTTAGTCACTATATTCTATGTGTCCCATCCCTTCTGAGCTAAGAGCCCTTCGGCTCCTGCATAATGTTCTGGACACCTACCCAGGAAGGAAGGCTGGAAGAGAGCCTCTGGACACCGGAAGCGCTCATTGCCAATGGTGATCACCTGCCCATCAGGCAGCTCATAACTCTTCTCCAAAGAGGAAGATGATGCAGCAGTAGCCATTTCTTGCTCAAAATCCAGGGCAACATAGCACAGCTTCTCCTTTATGTCACGAACAATTTCCCTCTCAGCAGTGGTGGTAAAGCTGTAGCCCCTTTCAGTCAGGATCTTCATGAGGTAGTCTGTCAGGTCCCGGCCAGCCAGGTCCAGACGCAAGATGGCGTGGGGAAGGGCGTAGCCCTCATAGATGGGCACTGTGTGTGTGACCCCGTCACCAGAGTCCATGACAATGCCAGTGGTACGCCCAGATGCATACAAGGAGAGCACCGCCTGAATGGCCACGTACATGGCTGGGGTATTGAAGGTTTCAAACATTATCTGCAGAGAGACAAAGAACACCTCAGTAAGTGAGTAGCAAGGACCCAGAGCCACCCACACCCTCACTCTACATGCTGCATGCCACAAATGTGATGTGTGAAGAAAAAAAGAACAGAACACAAGCAGAAACACAAACAGAAACCTGGAGGCTTCAGGGAGGAAATGCCAGGAGAGGAGGAACAGAACCCTGGAAACACCAAAGAAATGCTTGAATGTCAGGAAATGAGGCAGAACAGAAAATGACTCGTCACACTCCAAGGTAGGGGAGGCCCGGGCTCTAGCATACCTGCGTCATCTTCTCTCTGTTAGCTTTGGGGTTCAGGGGGGCCTCGGTCAGAAGCACCGGGTGCTCCTCAGGGGCCACACGCAGCTCGTTGTAGAAGGTGTGGTGCCAGATCTTCTCCATGTCGTCCCAGTTGGTGACAATGCCGTGCTCAATAGGGTACTTCAGGGTCAGAATACCCCTCTTGCTCTGGGCCTCATCACCCACGTACGAGTCTTTCTGGCCCATGCCCACCATGACACCCTACGAGAAAAGACCGGTCAGACTCGCCCCACCCACTGTGCACCCGGGACCCATAGAGAACACAAGGGAGTGCATTTCCCCCCACTAACCAACCTGGTGTCGGGGGCGCCCGACGATGGAAGGAAACACGGCCCTGGGGGCGTCGTCCCCAGCAAAGCCAGCTTTGCACATGCCGGAGCCATTGTCAATGACGAGGGCGGCGATTTCTTCTTCCATTGCGATCTATGCAAGGAAGCCACTGAATCAGCGTAGTCCTCACCCAGCCCCAAAAAGGAGTCCTCCGCTAGCGCCGAGCTACCCCGGAGAAGAGTACTTCCCCACCCCCGTCCCCAGGGCGGCTCCAGGGGCGGCGTAACCGTCCGCAACCGGCAGCCTCCCGTTCCGCCGCGTCGCGGAAGAGGTGCGCACTGCGTCGGGCCCCGCCCTGCCCCCAGCCGGATCCCGAGTCGCGGCTGCAGACCCAGGCCCACCCGCCGGGCACCCTGGGCTCCGCGGCGGTAAGGCAGGGCAAAGAGAAGAACAGGGTATACAGGGAGTCCACTGGGCCAGGCTCGGGGAAAGAAGTGAGCGGGCCGCTTACCGGCAGAGGACGGGACGACGGAGCAGCGGAAAGAAACGCAGTGTAAGCCGGCGGCGAAGTGTGAGACCGATCGCGGCCTCCCCCGCCGCTATTTAAGCGGGAGCGGGCCGCGCGCGCGGGCGGAGGCGCGCGCGGCCCCAGAACATGTCCATATATGGCGATCTTTCCAAAAGCCGGGCGCCCATTGGCCCGCCCGCCAGGGGCACGTGGGGCCCGGGCCCGCCCGCCCCTAGCCCGCGCCGCCGCCAACGGCCCCGCCCGCGCCGCCCCCGCGCGCTCGCGACCCCGGGAGGCCTGGCTCTCGCTCGCGGGGGTCTCGGCGAGTGGCTTGCGTGAGCTCGGCCCTGCCCTTCCCCGGACTGCCGCGCAGCAGGGAGGTCCCAGGTTGCGCCCCGAAACTGCCAAGCCCCGAGCGGGCCGCGCCCCGATCTGGGGTGAGTCCCGTGGCCCCCGCCCCTCTGTGAATTCTGCGCCCCGCACGCCCCCAGGAGCTTCCCATACAGGCTCGGTGTGGAGCTGGGCCGCCGCAGCGGGTGCCTGGCTGGGGACGGGCTGGCAGGGTCCCCGGGGGTCCGGGAAGCGGCCATCACATCCCAATCACGTGGGAGGGGGGTCACCAGTTCTGCCACTCCAGCCACGTCCGCGTAGGCCCCTTCACTGCAGAAGGGGTGGTCACGGGGTTGGGTACCCCTGGACATCAATGGAGGTGGTGGTGTAAGTGAGTATTGTGATATGCTGGTTTCCTTGGGGACACTGTAGGGAAACCGAGGCAAGGAAAGTCTCCCCACTTTCAGCATGGTCTAGCCCCGCCCCCCGTATGGGTCAGTTGGCGAGACTGCTCTCCATTGATTATGAAGTCCAGGTCACACTGGCTTGGGGCACAGAACGCCTAGGCCTTTGTCCCCTCCAACAGGCGTGGGGGGCGGGCATCCATCGCTGCCCTTCACCCCGTAAGACGGCTCTGGGAAACCTGTCACCCTTAGCAGGGTCGTGGCCCTACCTTCCAGTGCTCCGTTTCAATGGATGCCTGGAGGGAAAGCTGGCACTGTAGCAAACCGTGTGGAATATATTTGTAAGCTTCTGGAATTGTTCAATGTGGTGTTAAGCGGAGGGGTAGCAGTGAGGTGAGGTGAAGGTCACAGGGCACAGAGCTTGATTCTAGCAGGTGGGGGTGTGCCAGCCCCCACACTGGCGCGCTCGGTCCTACAAGGTCAGCTCCCCATCTGAGACGTGAACACGAGACTCCAGGGGACCAAACAGCCTGCCCTGCTCACCTGCGGACACAAACCCGTGCCAACACTCAGTCACCTTGTACAACATCAGGCCTAGAAAGAAGGGCGTTGGGCCTGCGAGCACCCTGATTGTATACAGAGGTGGCTGTCCAATGTGAGCAGCAGCACCCATGAGGGGGACGCGGGGCTGAACCTCCAGAAACCCCATCATCAGCTAACAGTGAAGCCTCCACTTTTAGGTGGAGGGTGGGTGGGTCCCAGGTTGTGAGAGACGTGGGGAAAGTGGAAGGTTTCGGTAAGCCCTCTCACCTAGTGACCATCTCTCACACGCCCATGGCTACCCAGGAAGTACTGCAGGGGGGCCTGGCCTCAAACCCCGGCTTTCTCTAAGGACGCCTTTGTCTGCGTGTGTGCAGAAGGCGCTGCGAGCCAGCACGGAACGGCCTTGTATGGCCGGGTTCCCTCTGACGCCGGCGGGGGCGCCTTGTCCCGCGGCGGGACCAAGGTGCGGCTCAGGTGTGCGGGTGGGGGCAGGGGTGACGGGCGGCGCGCGGCCATATTTGGCGATTTGGACCCGCGCTCCGCCCGCCGCCGGGAGGCCAGTGGCCGCCCTGAGTCACGGGGGCGGACGTAACGGACGGGGCGCCTGGCCGCGCTCCTCGCCTTATTTAGTCAAGCAGGCTACCCATTGGCCCGCGGGACAAAGGCGGTCCCGGCCGGTGCGCGCGGAGACCCTCGGCTGTGCGCTTGGGCTCAGAGGCGCAGCCCTCCCAGGAGACGGTGGGGGAGGGGTAGCCCCGCCGGAGCGGAGCCGCAGCCCGGCCTCCTAACGCTGTGCACGGGAAGGAGGCGCTGTGATTTGTCTTATTTTGCAACTGGGCAGTGTGAGGCCTCGCCCAAGGTCAGGTCGGGGCCGTTCTTGCCTGCTATGGAAGTTGGCAGCCCCACCCCTCTTGGAGCAGGAATTGAGAATGCCGGGCTTCTGTGAGCCTGCAGGCCAGGGGCAGCGATTGCAGGTCCGCCAGAAGTGGGCGTGTCTCCCGTTGTATAGAAAGACTCAGTCGAGAGAAATGAAAAAAAATTTCTTTCCTCTGCTGGCTTTGGTCAGTTTTTATTGTGACGTCGATGCATCTTATTTCACATTCCATTCATTTGATGATAAGAAAACTGCAGCTGAAGAGGTGAAGCGTTAGGGAGATTTAATGCAGGCCGGCTCCACCCTTAACATTCTCCCAGGCGTTCACAGGAACCTGTCAGTTCCTTCTCCCTGCGGCCACTTCGGATATTCCCCGGTCTCCTGGTCACCTCTGTACTTGGTACCCGATTCTCCAGCAATGCTCCACCCACCTAAGCACTTCCAAACCTACTTCCTCCAAAGTGGCTGACTGGCTTCTTGTTAGGCAAATGCAACAAAATTTTGCATTTTGCCTCTACACTTGGTCTCTGCTATTCCTGCTGGGTGGGGGGTTGTCAACCTAATCTTGGAAAAGAAGAGACTGAAAAGGCTGTGAAGACTCAGGTCAGGTTTGGAAAATATACCAAGGTGAGCCTTGGTAAGGGTGAGCTAACATTACAGTGTAATGGGTGAACGCTTCTGATGTCTTTGAAACTTTTCTATAAGCCTAAAAGCCCATAATAAAAAGGGGATGTAGAAGTCTGAGGAAACCAAAATCTAAATATCCTGAGTCCATGTTCCTGTCCAGGCCTCTTCGGACACATCATATGCAAGTGGGGATGTCTTGTCTGTCCAGTGCCAGGAGGCACAGGACTGGCCTTTCCAGTGGAAGGAAGGCAGTGAACTGAGGGTGAGACTGAGCCAGCCTCCGGTGGCAGAACCCAGGGCACATTACAAACAGGAAGGTCAAGGTTCTGCTGGCCACACCACATGAAACACAGAATATTGGGCAATGGAGAGCCTCCCCGCCCTTGGGTCGGACATCTGCCCAGCATCTGCCCATGCTGTCCCAGCAACTTAGTGCATCTGTGTCAGACCAGAGGCTCTTCTAGGTAGGATTTCCTGCCTGGGCCTTGGCCTGCTCTCAAGGATCCGCTTGCCCCCAGCCAGCTGAGGCCCCAGAAAGAATAATTCAACCTCAGCCCAAGCCATGGTGGCCCAAGCTGGGTGTGGTGGCCCGCACCTTTGATTCCATTACCACTGCAGCAGAGGAAGGCAGATAGATCTCTGTGAGTTCAAAGCCAGCCTAGTCTACACAGTGACTTCCAGAACTGCCCAGGCTACATAGAGAAAACTGTCTCAAAAAAGAAAATGGCTCTCCCCCAAGGGCCTTGCTCCCTGTTGTCCCCACAACAAACAGCTCCATAGCCCGGTGAAGGGGGGGGGGGGTGTCGTCTGTTCAACACTGCAGTTGTGAAATGTGGTGTGGTATATGTTCCCGGAAAGGGCAGACTGCCTCCTCCTGAGAGGCACTTCCTAAAGCTGATGTGCCCCTTGCAATTCTTTTTTTTTTTTTTTTTCCTTTTTCTTTTTTTCGGAGCTGGGGACCGAACCCAGGGCCTTGCGTTTGCTAGGCAAGCGCTCTACCACTGAGCTAAATCCCCAACCCCGGTAGCACATGCCCCTTGCAATTCTTATTCTCAGTACAATACCCCCTTTCTGCACAACAAAAGAGACCCCTAGACCTCTGACCAGACACAGTTGTCTGTTCCTGCTTCTCTGTTGCTCCTGTCTCCTCTGTTGCCTCAAGCTCTGAGCCACTCCCTCTCTGCTCACTGCACCTTGGCTTCACTGACTAGCTTCCACCTAACTTACCTAACTACCCCCACCGCCAGGCCCATCAACTCGAGGCTTCTGGTTATACCCACTGAGTAACCACAGAAACTCTGTCCTTGATGAAGCTGGACACCCGTGTACATGTCGGGAAGCCAGAGAGAGAGAGGGAAGGTTTCCCAGCTCTGGAGAAGGAGGCAGAAGTGAAAAGACCTGACCAACCAAGAAAGTGGAGCAGATTCAGTTCCCACATCCATCCTGACCCCCAAATGCAGGGTTTGGAGAAAGAGAATCCTATTCTCCATTCTTCCCTTTTCCTATTCCATGTTCGTCAGTTCTAGAGATCCCAGACAGGCAAGTAACAGCTACCTAGCTGCGGGCTCCAGGGGACAGGACAGGGAAACACACGGGTTAGCCAGGGGACAGGACAGGGAAACACACGGGTTATCTGTATCTCCTGCTTTATCGACTGGCTGCAGGGAGTAGCCTACAGTTAGTGTGGGTCAGTGTACCGCCCTCAGGAGGTGGGCGGAACATCTGGGAGCCAGGTCAGGGCTGGACAAGGGCAGAATGCTATTGCTCTGGAGGTCCTGTGCCCTGCCACTACCCCACCTGCTACAGCCAGTGTGCACTAAAGGAGGTAGGCAGAGACTAGGCTGGAGTTCTGCGGATCACTCTGACCCTCCCCAGGACCGGGTGGTCAGGGTGGAAGGTGTGATCCGGGTAAGTTCAGTGGAAGTGTCGTCTGGGTTGTCCCAGCTTGCACTAGCAGGCCACTGTGATACTGTGCAGACCATTCCCCTCCAAGTCTCTCGACACCTGCATCCTCGGAGTCGAGTCCACCCACGCTCCACTTCGCCCATTGGGTCAGCACTGGTATATAAGGCTGTCTTCAGAGGGCGCAGTTAGCCTCGGAAGAAAGGAAAACCAGTGGGGTGGGTGAGCAGGAGTGCAGGAAAGCCACCTCAAACTTCAGGCAGGAGGAAAGAGCCACCTGCTCCGGCTTTCCTTCCCCTTCCTGAGATCTAAGCCTGGGGCGGAATAGGAGAATGCAGGACGAGTACTATAAGCGCAGCGTCTCAGGTGGTCCGGCGCTGGGGCGGTGACCTGGGGGGTTCAAGCCTGAATACAGGGCCCAGCAGATGGCGCCCCTGGCATAGGCCCTGCGGAAGGCAGATCAGTGGCGGCCAGTGTCATTCTCTTGTGGACCGCCAGGTGGGTCCTGCTCCTGCCACTTAGTGAGGAGGAGTGCAGCGCACCTGCGGTTCCAAGTCCTCCTCACCTCAAAGGCCAAGTGGGACCAAGAAACTCCTAACAAGGCATGGCTAGGGCGGACCCCCGCTGAGTCATCTCTGGTAGGGGAACCCAGGCAGGACTGTGGCCAAGCAGCGGGTGACCTCAGCTGGTGCTGACGCACGGGGAGAGGTGGGGCTGGAGCAGCCAGCACCCAGAACAACAGATGAGGAAAGAACAGATTCACTGCCAGATAGAACCAGCCCGTCGGATGTCCGGGAGCAAATACTCTGAGAGACCCCAAAGTACAGACAATGCATGACTTGGTGTGTCTGTTTACTATTATAGGAGGTGTCACTGGGTCATACCATCACCGAGCCACCTAACTATCATTTCTGAGAAAAGGAAAAGGGTGGATCTGAGTAGAGAAGGTAGGTGCAGGTCACAGAACAGGAAGTGGCTCAGATTCAGGGTTAGGACTAAGGCCTCACCCGCCAAGAGTCAAAGGTTTTTTTTTTTTTTTTTTTTTTTTTTGATTCCAGCTCTTTAACTTTTTTGTTTTTTGGGACCAGGCTTTGCTATGCAGTTGCTCTGTAGACTAGGCTGGCCACAGTCATATTAAGCATTACAGTCCACACCACCCCTCATCATCGTCCTGTTTCCAGAGAGAGGGTTTCCTGTGTAGCCCTGGCTGTCCTGGAACTTGCTCTGTAGACCAGGCTGGCATCAAACTCAGAGATCCGCCTGCCTCTGCCTCCTCAGTGCTGCGATTACAGGTGTGCACCACCACATAGGGCCTGAAAGTTTTCATGTTTAAGCCTTATTTTGATGTAATGTCAAACATCACTGTTTTAAACACGTAACTAACAGCTTAGGTTCCCTGTCTCTTGTCATTTCTAAGCCATATACAGGGTGGCCCAGGCAGGCACACCTTACAGCACCCCACCTTACAGCACAGTGGTCCAGAAACCGCCCGTCTGCTATGACACTTGTCCAATAGTATTCTCGAGCACTTTTTATAGATAGAACCCAGGATCCTTGTATTTTATTGTCCTAAGCACTCATACTTTTAATTCCCGCAACCTCTCATTCTGTGACTATTCATAAAGTTAACTACAGGTGATGAGGCTGCAGCAGGTAGCCAGTGCCAAGACGGAGAGATGAGTCAGCAGTTGGGAGTTCCTCGATGCTTTTCCGGAGGATCTGAGTTTAACGGCCATCACTCATCCTGGGAGACGTACAACTAACTTCCTGTTACAACAGCTCTGGATCTGATGCCCAGCTCTGACTCAGGCACCTCTGCACATACAGCACACACATGCACGCACACACACCACAACCTTTTACATGGAGAACAAGCCAGTGAGCAACACTCCACGACTTCTGCTTTGTTTTCTGCCCTTCAGGTTCCTTCCTTGATCCCTGCCCTGACTTCTCTAAATAATGGCCTACAAGTTGTGAGATGAAATAAGTCCCTCCCTCCCCAAGTTGCTTTTGGTCATTGTACCGGTTGGTTCTGTGTGTCAACTTGACACAAGCTGGAGTTATCACAGAGCAAGGAGCCTCCCTTGAGGAAATGCCTCCATGAGACCCAGCTGTAAGGCATTTTCTCAATTAGTGATCAAGGGGGGAGGACCCAGCCCATTGTGGGTGGTGCCATCCCTGGGCTAGTGGTCCTGGGTTCTTTAAGAGAGAAGGCTGATCAAGCCAGGGGAAGGAAGCCAGTAAGTAACATCCCTCCATGGCCTCTGCATCAGCTCCTGCTTCCTGACCTTCGTGAGTTCCTGTACTGACTTCCTTTGGTGATGAACAGCAGTGTGGAAGTGTGAGCTGAATAAACCCTTTCCTCCCCAACTTGCTTCTCAGTCCTGATGTTTGTGCAGGAATAGAAACCCTGACTACGACACTCATGTTCTTTATCACAGCAGTAAAAACCCAACTAAGACACATGGATTGCAGCATAACAAGTGCCTATCATCCCAGCCCTTGGGAAGTGGAGATACGGAGAGATCCCTGGGGCTTGCTGACTAAACCAGCCTATCTGAATCACTGAGCTCCAGGTGAAAGGCCCTGTCTCAAAAGTAATGTGGGAGCCGAGGAGCTGGCTCATCAGGGAAGGCATCTACTGTGAGCAAGTGAAAGTCTGTTGACCTGAGCTTGATCCACAGAACCCACATAGAGGTGGAAGGAGAGAACCGAGTCCACAAAGTTGTCCTCGGATTTGCACAAAGGCATAGGAAGTCAATGAGTGAGTAAATAACTTACAGGGATGACGGAGTGCGATCGAAAGGTACCCTTCACGAAAAGTTTACACACACTGAAAGTGGTGTGAGGAGGGTCAGGCGAGTTCTTGGAGGGTGTGCTGAGCTCTGCTGCTGTGTCTGGGCACGTCTGGGCCTATGTGTGACTCGGAATGGTAAGATCATCAGAGATGAGCGCTAAGGCAGAGACTGCCTTGGCCCCCTCGTGTTGAAGGCTCACAGTTGTCCACTCAGGTATGTGTGTATCACCGTCTTGTCCTTAGTGAGTCCTACACATTCTGGGATTCAGTCTCAGATGTCTGGTGTTTCCTCCTTCCCTGAGGTTTGAACTTTGAGGGATCTGAGGGATGGCCTAGTGGTCACAGACTTCCTGTGACACCTTCTGTTCCTCTTGGAGACACTTGACCTTATGGAGCCTTGGATTTTCTGACGTGACAGAACCCTGTGCTCTTCCTGGTCTCAGCTTGTGAGGCATTATGGTTTCACAAATGATGGGAGATACCATGGCTTGTGTTTGTGAAAGGCACTGGGGTGGTCACGGAGTGACACACGTGAGACGCTTCAGTCACTTTCCATACCCTGAAGGCACTGGGGATCAATCCCAAGGGCCTCATGACCAACAGGTAAAAAAAGGCTCTGTCACTGAAAGACAGCAACTCCAGAAACAGGTATTTTAGCCAGGCCTGTCTTTACATGCCTGTGATTGCAACCGTGGGAGGCTGAGGCAGGAGGATCTTGAGTTAGAGGCTAGCCTATGCAACACAGAGAAATCCTGTCTTCAAACAACAAAAAAGGAAAGAGCAAGGTGTGGGGGAGAAGGGTACATGGGAGGGTTTGGCGGGAGGATAGGGGTGGAAGAGGTGATGCTATTTTTATATTATGACTGAAAAATAAAGGAAAACAGGAACAAAAAGATTGCAGGTGCTTCAGTGTACCCCTGCACCTGAGCGCCTTTGGGGAGCCCTGTGCCTAGGCAGTGAGCCCTGACGGGTCTTCAGTGAGCTCTGTGCCTAGGCTGGGGTCAGGTAGGTTGTGGGGGAGGAGTGGGAGAGATGAGGTGGTCACTGTGCAGTTAAAAACTCTCTCCCCTAGCTCTTCTTTCTAACATAACCCGTTGAGTGGAGCCTGTTACCCTAAACCAGGCCTCAGTAAGTGAACCTGGGCAGAGTAAGCGAAGCGAGGCCCCTCCCCCTCTGCTGTGTGTAAGTGGAACTGCAAACAGTCTAACATGAAAAATTGATTCAAGGGCCCAGGGAGGGAGTCCAGCAGGAGGTGGGGCCTTGGGCCTCTGCCAAACCAGACTCTGGGCAGAGGAAGGAGCCCTGAAGGGGATGAGGAAATCAAGGTTGTGGCCTGTGCTGGGCAGCATGGTGCCTCTTTGCAGGCCCAAGGAGGCTGGGAGGCCAGGAAGGAGCGTCTGGCTATAGAGATCTGAAGCTTAGCAACAGCTGAGGGGTGGGCTGGGAGCATCTCTGGGAGGCGAGAGTAGTGGGGTTTCCTGGCTTCTCCAAAGGCCTGTGAAAGGTCAGCCTTTGGCCACAGGCCTGCTCAGCTGTTTCCCAGTTTCTAAGACTCTGGGCTGGCGAGGAGGGAATCCCCATCCCTGCACTCACAAACCTGTGCCAGTGCACACCACCAGCATCAGTGCTGCTGGGCCCTGAACGTGGCCCACGTGTTGGTTGCCATGGTAGCAGCTACATGCTGGCAGAGGGCCCAGGTTGGGCTAATCTAGATGGAGGTGAGGGAAAATCATCTGTGTTTGGGGCACTACTAGCATTATTGGAAGCCAGCTTGGGGGATAGGGCAAAGGGGCCTTTTAAGGAGACCTGTCCTTAGCAATCTGAGAACATTTTCCAAGAGATGGGTGTGTAGTGGACACTTTGAGTCTGGGCCTTTAGGGCACTCTTGCTCTTGCTCCCAGCTGGACTTACTGAGAAGGGCGTCAACTCAGCCCCAAGCCTTGCTGGAACCAGTCTAACCCTGAGGGGGTCCTAGCCTTTTAGACCCAGCTGTGGTTAGAATGGCCCACTGCTGTGTCCACTCAGAGTGGGCTGTTCTCCTGAGTAACGGTTGGGTTGGGATATTGCTCACCCAAATGGCCTCTCAAAGTCCATTAAAGGTGCTCCTCCCCCAAGACATACATGTGTTGAAGTTGGTGCCTCAGGTAGCTTGGCATCTGTACTTAGACGCTAGCTACAGTAGCATCAGACAGTCATACTTTGGGCATCCCGTCTTCCCCTCTGGTTCATGGGGGTAAAGAACCCTCAAGTGGAGCTGACTTTAGATGTCCCCGCGTGCAGCCTGGACAGCCACGGTGGCACACATGTCCCCGGGTGCAGCCTGGACAGCCACGGTGGCACACATGTCCCCGGGTGCGGCCTGGACAGCCACCGTGGCACACATCTATTTGTGCACCCATAATAGAGAGAGGTGGCTTTCTGCCATCTGAGTACCCTGTAGATGGACAGAGGGCCCAGCCTGCCATAGACTTGTGTGTAGCTGGGCAGGGGATCCTCTAAGTGGTGTACAGCCTGACTGTTGTGCCAGCATCCAGAAGTGGGTGCTGGGGCTTGTGCTAGAGTAGCATCTTCAGAGGCTGAGCTGAGTCTCCAGGGGACCACAACAGCTCATCCTGGCCCCTTTCGCTGTGAACCTTCACACAAACACTCCATATGAAGACCTGTCTACAGTATTACAACTTTCCACAGAGCTGTAGCTCGTTACACAGGAACCAGACAAAATGCCCATCATACAGGGGAAGCGTCTATTTTGTGGTAGAGCTCCTGATGGGATCTGGAAGGGAAAGACCCTGGTGCGCCACAGCTTGGAGACTGCAGTGGAGAGACCCAGGAAAGCTGCCTCCTGCCAAGGCGTACCCTGAAGCCCAGCAGGCCCTCATATTGCAAATGTCATTGCCAATGTCAATAGCCCTGTTCTACCTGGGGCTGTTGTGGGGAAGTGTCCCAAAACTGAGTAGCCATCGACACCTCTGGCTCTATTTCCAACAGCCTGTCCAGAGCCAGGGCACTTAGCGCCTGGCGGCCAGGCCTTCTCCTGCTAGGTATCTGATGCTGGTGAACCCTGCCAGCACCAGTCAAGCTAATGAAGCCATTATGCCAATCAGAAGGACTAGACTCTCAGGGCTCTTAAGCAGTCTGGCTAGATGGGGTTAGGGAACCATGGGCATAGTTGACCCTCAGGCTCTCCCCTGAGAGACCAACCTAATCAGATCCTTGGTACCTGACGGGGGCTGCTCCAAGCTTGGAACACTTTTTAGTATGGACGCCACCCTGGCAACTGGGGCTTTTGCACGGACATCATACTCCCCACCCCCCACTGTATCTCTAAGGCAGTACTTGACACACAACCTGACTACACTTTCTGATGGGGCCTCATACATGTGCGTGGGTCACAATTTGAATAAAGCTGTCCTGCAGGGAAAGATGACAGCAATAGGGTTAGCGCGTGACAATATGTCATGGGTCCTACTGTGAGCCCTCTATTGGGGAAAGTTCCTCTTACTTCCTCAGCGTCTTCAGATGCTTGGATGGACCTACCTCACCCTCTGCATTCTCCCTTAATGTAGACCTCTGTGCCAGTCTGGCCATGTACAAGTCCCCTACCATAGCCACTTGAGGGATGACGGGCACGGGACAAGGGAAAGAAGACTGGGGCCATGACTGGAAGCAGTCCACATTCTCCTGTTACTGTCCCTCAGGAGGGCCTTCCCCTGTGGTCAGTCGCACACTGTTATGAGGAAGAAGACACCAATTCTGGCTCAGGCCCATGATGGACAGCTCCGGTTTCCTGCTTGGCTCTGGTCCCCTGAGGCAGGTGCAGGGTAAAACTGAGCAGGGCTGCGGAAGCTCCCTGTCAGGCTCAGGATGAAGAGGGTACAGCCGGGTGGTCCCAGAGGTAAGAGGTCAGGGGTCAGGTGTGGCTGGCTTCCAGCATCTCCTAAACCGTACCACCCAGCCCTGAGCTCCCCACACAGAAGGGAAGAGCATCATGCCCCAAGAGATGGCAGGGAACACATGGTATACCTTGATTCTTTGCCTGCTACACGGGTGTGAGCATCACCTGGTTGCCCTAGCAGACCATGTGAGGCTGCTCTTTCCAAACCTAGGGGACCAGGAACAGCAGCGTATCTGCCTCCACACTGCCATCCCTGCTCAGGTCAAGGTGTCCCAGCTTCACTGCTGGCCCTTACTGCTGCCTCCCCAGCCCACGGCCTTGGGGCAGACGTGTCAAGCTCAGGGCCACACAAAAAGGTAGGAACTGTGTGGCCAGGGGGATAGGCCAGGATGCTGCTGTATGCTACGGGGGCCATTTTGCTCCTGGTGGCAGGAATCAGAGAAGCAGTAACTGGATCCTGTAGAGGATCTGGCGGGCTACTGAGGGTGGAGGGCTGCGTTCAGATCAGGTTGCCACCCTGCTGTGAGTTTTCCACTGGGCTGCTTTTTCTACCTTGGGAAAGAGCTGGGCTGGACTCAGGGTCTAAGCCGGGTACTGGGAGGCCCTGAAGCAATAGGGCAGCAAGGAGAGAGGCTGAGAGCTGTGGGATCTACAGTATGTAGGGCATAGCACCCAGGTAGCCGTGGGTGAGGACAAGGAGGTGGTCAACCTTGCTCCTGTCCTGCTGGCCATCAACTCTGGACTTGGTGCTATCCAGGAGCCACTGAAATCCAAGCTGGGGGTAAGGCAAGGTGGCTACTGCTCCTAAGCCAGTGCCTTTCTGATCCGCCCCCCCTCACCCGCCCTCCGGGCTCCCTGCTGGTCATGTAAGATCTGCCTGAGTGGCCGAGGCCACAAGACAGAGGGAGCTGACTCTGAGGCAGGGAGTGTCCATGTTGCTGGCTAGGCTTGGGAGCCAAGGGCCAGATAAACAGATCTGGGCCTCAGGGGGGGCTACAGGCCCCCTGAACACTCAGAGAGAGCTCCCTGGACCCCTGAAGCAACTTGGCTAGTCTCAAAGATGCCAACCAACGGCTTGCACCAGGTGCTGAAGATCCAGTTTGGCCTTGTGAACGATGCCGACCGCTACCTCACGGCTGAGAGCTTTGGCTTCAAGGTCAACGCTTCCGCAGCCAGCCTCAAGAGGAAGCAGATATGGGTCCTGGAGCCTGACCCAGGGCAGGGCACTGCTGTGCTGTTTCGCAGCAGCCACCTAGGCCGCTACCTGTCGGCAGAAGAAGATGGGCGCGTGGCCTGTGAGATGGATCACCCGGGCCGTGACTGTCGCTTCTTGGTCTTGCCGCAGCCTGACGGGCGCTGGGTGCTGCAGTCAGAGCCACACGGCCGCTTCTTTGGTGGCGTTGAGGACCGACTGTCCTGCTTTGCTACGGCCATCTCCCCGGCAGAGCTGTGGACCGTACACCTGGCCATCCACCCACAGGCTCACTTGCTGAGTGTGAGCCGCCGGCGCTACGTGCACCTGTGCCTTCAGGAGGACGAGATGGCGGCAGATGGTGACATGCCGTGGGGTGTGGACGCACTGCTCACCCTCATTTTCCAGAGCAGGCGGTACTGCCTCAAGTCTTATGACAGCCGCTACCTTCGAAGTGATGGCCGCCTTGTCTGGGAGCCTGAAGCCCATGCCTGCTACACACTGGAGTTCAAGGCAGGCAAGCTGGCCTTCAAGGACTGTGACGGCCGATACCTGGCACCTGTGGGGCCTGCCGGCACGCTTAAGGCTGGCCGAAACACGAGGCCCGGCAAGGATGAACTCTTCGACCTGGAGCAGAGTCACCCACAGGTGGTACTGGTAGCTGCCAACCACCGCTACGTCTCTGTGAGGCAAGGTAGGGTAGGGCAGTCTCTGTGAGGCAAGGTAGGGCAGCTGATGCTGTGTTGTATGTGCATGTGTGTACACACCTGCCACGTGCTGGGTTGGTGGGGCTCTCCTTCAGAGATGGGTGTTTCTGCACACAGTGTGAGGATGACGGCTTCAGAGGAGTCGTCATCACTCTCTGGACATCTGGAGAATGTCAGCCGAATGTGGTGCCTGCTAGACTGCACATGTCTCTAAGGCTGGAGAGGTACAGTGAGGCAAAGACAGAATATGGGGGCAGTGGGAGGGTGGGAAGCAGGCTGGGTGGCACCTTTGCTCTTGTGCCACTCCACTTTCTCATCTTTGGGGGGAAATAAGGAAGGGATGAGGGCAGGGCATAGACATAGCAGTATCATATGCTCAACCAGTGGGAACCCTGTGGGGACACCCCTCCCCCCACAGGAATGAGACTTCACTGTTATCCTCAATGTTAGACATGGCTAAGGCAACCTTGCATAGGACCTGTGCCTCTAAGGAGAAGGTGCCATTTCTACCTCTGGGGTGTGGCTTGTTTTTTGTTGTCTCCTGGCCACTGGTCACTTGTGTGACACCTGAGCAGTCTGA